>NW_010194210.1:8717-36464 GCF_000695765.1 Mesitornis unicolor | reverse complement strand
GGGTTGTTGTTTCCCAAGTGCAGGACCCGGTCTGGATGTGTCCCGCCTGCTGAGGTTTGCTCCTTTTCAAGCCAAATTCTCCAAATGTTTTTGGTTGCTCCAGACATTTAATATTGTTCCATAAATACGGAGCACCGGTGAAGTTATACGTGGTAGTTTGTCAAATTAAAAACAACTGCCCAGTGCACCCATTAATGGAATTGATTTTTAAAAGAGAATTACTTGTGGTGGTTAACCTTGGGCACGCCTGACTGAGTACCATTTCATACTGTTATGCTGGTATTTCCTTGAACGTTTGCAGATTGTACTGAGCTGGAGGCAGTAAGGTTTGATATGGCTGAAGTTACTAATGGCATAACTTGGAGCCCGTAGCTTTTTTTCCCCTCTTATAGGAGACAGATGGAGTAAGATCCTCTCCTTTAAAGAATTAGCTTGGTTTTGAGGTAGACCTCTGATTTTATTTTATTTTTTCCCTCAGTGGTGAAGAGAGATGTGCTGCATCCAGTGTGAATATTGACAGAAAGTGAGTAATTGTAACTGGCAGACAGGTTTGCGGTGAACTCAGAGATGAAGTCTGTGTTCAGCAGATGGACAAGGAGGCAGGGTGGTTGGAGGATGTTGAATAAACTGTGAGTGCCAATGCTAAGTAGAAGTTACCAGAGGTAGAAAATGAAAGGCCTTAGAGGCCTGACACTGATGTTGGGAGTCTCTGTTGCCAAAGTTGGTGCATTTCAATAAACTACTGACATTTTCCCCAACGGGAGGCAGGAGGAAGTTGATATTAGTGCTTCTGGACTGTGATAACTCTGAAACACGTGTACTTATGTGTGAAGTTGGCATGGAAACATTTGGTTCATACAAGTTTTGCAAAGACAGGAAAAGCGAACGCTTAGCAAAGAAGCAGCTCAGTTAGTTTTTTTCTTTTTGTTTTTAAGAGGGGTTGTTTTTCTCATAAGATGTGAATATAAATACAAAGCCTGTTTGTTTCGTTTCAAATGGCAACTGGAGTTGGAAGTCGGAGGAGGAAGAGAACAGCTTTTTTTGAGCAAATTGGTAAATTCAGCCTGCTGTTGTGACACGTGTTTACGGTGTGAGATGGACCCACAGAGCCTGATTAGCACGTTCCCAGCAGACAGAGCTGTTTGCGCACTGGGAGGAGTGGCAGAACTGAAGTTAGCTCGCTGTGTGTGCAGCGTGTGTCGAAAAAACGCGAGCAGGGGGCACTCGTCAAGTTGCTTTAAATGAATCTGGTAGCGGTCGCTCTTTTGCGTGGAGATCAAAAGCAGAGGCTAAGGGCTGCTGCGGTTCTAAGGCTTTTCAAGAAGCATCAGGCTGAACTTGGATTCAACAGGAAGAAAAACATCAATTACAAATCACCCCATGTCTGATGTTTTATATTTCAACTGCTGGTTAAAAACAACTGGCTACGAATAGCATCAGAAATATTCAAGCTGGGAATAGGGTTTCTAATTACTGGAGGAGTGAGAGGTGTGGGTTTTGTCCTTTCTTTAAGGACAGCACCAGGTATTATGAAGTGAAGAGTTGATGAGAAACAGGATTTAGATGTATTTTTCATGGTAGAAGTTGGGAGAGATGCCCTGGAGCATCCTTTTCCAGCACTTTCCCATTTTGGGATGTGATAAGTTTGAGGAGGAACAGAAGTTCGAGAATAGAAGGGTTATCTGAAAATCAGCCCACGTACACATGTCAGGAACACCAGGCTGCAGCTGCTCTGTAAATAGTTGCTTTACTAAAGATCCATTTTAGCTTAATGAAGTTGCCTGTTACTCAGCACATGGTATGCGGAGAACACCAAGCTCTGTAAATTAAGTAATGATTGATCTGAGCTGTGTGTTAATGTCTTCATACTATTGTCATTCCTCCTACCAGAGTCCTGAGCACAATTAAGTGTACTCGGATCCTATTTTAGGACTCGTTCTCAGGCAATTATTCAGAGCAAATGGCTACAACAATTTTTTTTCTCTAAAGAAAAGTATTACAAGCCCTTTAAAAGCATGTCTGTCATAATAAGAAACCATACTTCTGTTCCTTTAGGCAATAAGCGTTGATTAAAATGAACTAGTATGATGCATTAGTGCAGGTTCTAACCTATACCGTTCCTGAAGGTTGTAGTGTGATACATAGTGGTGTTATGCATAAATGGTAACCACAGAAGCTGTGCAGTAGCTGTTTTAGGAGGGAAGATGACACTGATTCTGAGATAAATGGCACCAGCAGCAGTAACAAATATTACTTGTGCCAAAATGCTAGGAAAATGGATGACTAATGAGGAGAAGCTCGTGTGACAATTACTGTCCAGGTTTAGCTGGCAGATTGATCTGGAATGTATCATGTTATGATGAGAGACTGGGAACTGAGTAAAATTTTCCTGTATAATGAGAATGTGATTTAGGTGCCTTTGGTTTGACAGAGACGGAGCCGTGTGTACCGCAGCAGGTGCGAGGGCTGCAGAGGCAGCAATGCTGAGCAGCCCGAAGCAGGCTCGGGGTGATACTGTGAATCTGAGACCACGAACCGAACCTCGGGCAATGCTTCGTCAACCCATGGACACGCTGCGCTGCAGAACCAAGTGCTTTATTTGGTGCATTACAAAATCCAGATGTACTGCCTCAAGAATCTTCTTCATTACCTTTTTTTTAAAGAAGTTTCACTTTATTTGAAGGAACAAGCTATACGTATGAGATTATTCAAATACGAGAGTCATTCAGTGCTTCCCACAGAGCTTCCCTCGCGGTATTCCAGTGACAGAAGAGATTGCATCCTTCCTCAAAGGTGCCACCTATGGCAGTTTATATTAAGCCAAGGCCCATTTTTCTGACATGGGAAGATGATAACGTTTGTCAGTTATGAATGAAAGTGATTTCAGTAGGAAAAACTGGGTCTGTCTTTGTAGAGGAAAATGAAGTATTGTTCTGTTAGAGCTTTTTGAAGGAGCAGATTGATAATAATGATCTGCTTGATGTGGTGTTTGTATTTCCAAAAGCTTGAAAAAAGTCTTTCACTGAAGGCTCCTAAAGTATCCAAGCTGTTACAGAATAATCATTTATAGATGAATGTTATCTAGATATCTATTGTAAATAAACAGGTTACAAATCCCCAGACAGTTACAGGTATTACTGAGCAGATTTCATTCCCAGCAGTGTAACTAACACTTGTAACATTCACTGTGTTCTTACCTGGCCTGGAAAAAGTTCTGCATTAAGAAGGAAACTGTTGGAGTTCTCAGTGTGATTCCAACGCGCTAGAATGCTGTCTACAGCTGATTAAAAATGCTACCCTGTTAGGACAGTAATGTGCTAGATCCTCTTGGCTCGTGGTGGTTTTCATGCTATAGAAATCACTGGGTTAAAATGAAGCCCACTGAATGCCTTAGCATTGTTCCAGTCCTTACTGCAGGGTTAATAGTTGGGCTTCTGCTTCAGTTTGAAAATATTTAGCACTGTCTTAAGATGCTTTAATACTTGCTTACAGTTAAGCATTTCTGTGAACAGTCCCAGCAAATCCATTAATCATTTCCAAAGTCCAAGGAAGCAATGCAACTAAACTGAACTCTCCCTTTCTGCCTTCTCTACAGGTTCAGCTTCCTCGGGGTTTGTGTAACTGTTGACACTGAAAGAAGGTGAAGGCAACTGGAGATCTGCACTATGGGAGCACCTCATCTCTCAGGAAGTGACTTGTCTGAGGTAAATAATGTAATGACATGAGAAAAAGCGGGCTCATGTTATGGCAACAGGATGTAGTTATCTGCATGTTTCAATATATTCTTGGTAGTATTATTGCACAGTAGGTTTACATTTCCCATACTTCTGCCTCATACTTCTCCCTGCAGTGCATATGGGGTGTTGGACGGAAACAAATGTATCAGACTATTGGTAAGCAAAAGTAGCATAGAGAAGGTGGTGTTTCTCTTCTGCAAGCCCCTCTGTAAAACCAGAAGTGATCCCAGAAACGAATTTCTCTCCAAAGGTGAGACCAGCCTTTGAAAGGGAGACCATGATGCAGGTGAAATGGGGGCAAGCTCATCCAGCTGCAGAGACAGGGCCAGAATTTGGGTCCAAAGTTCAAAATTATGTATATAAATAATAATAAATACATAATGTAAAGGTAGTTTAGCTACGGACCAAATTAATCAAGGAGAGTGGGTTTCTTTCAGCCTGTATTTGAATGTACATTCTTAGGCTCAGTAAAATCCTTTCCAAGAAGATTATTACAGTAAATTATTTACATCTTTAAGTCAGTTATTTACCTGAATATAGAGACTGTCAATCCTCAGAGAAAACTGTTGTACTGAGAACAGGGGAGGAGGAGAGGACGATAGAGGTGGCTTCCTTCTTCCTTAACCTACCCCTGCTGGTGTGACCAAGCCACAGGTGCTGTGTAGAGATTATTTACAGTCGCTTAGTGTTACTTTTGCTTGCAACAGTGCTAGAAGGGTAATAGTTCAGCCCCCTCTTGCCAGAGCACATTTGCCATTGCATGTAGTTGGTACCAGAACTGCTTGTGGAAGACAGCCAGTAGACTTGGGGATTTCTTTTCATCTGAAGCTCTAAAATCTTCCATGTTGGGGTTATGTAGTAAGTGCCAGTGTGAGTTTAAGCTCGGTTTCCCTGCTATTTGAAATACTAGGTCAAGCTGTGTGAGGTAAGATAGGTTCACATGGAGAAGCATTAAAGAAACCCTGCAAGCTCTTAGAGTACTTAAACTTAGGAAGGATTTAATTTTTATTATTATTAGAGGGCTCATTTCAGTCCAAGTGATGAGTACTGGAACTTACAAATCAGCTTTGTACATACCCTGCCTCTTCAGGAAGATGCAGGTCTGGCAGCTGCCTTATTCTTGAGGCTAGTAAAGAGGTCTAAAGATGCAACAAATAAGAATAGTTTTGCACGGATAACTATTAGCATCTTAGTTGTAGATGATTGTCGTCAAAGTTTAAGAAACACTTTGGATCTCTAACAATTTATTACATTAGATTGAAACATGATAATTAGTTTAACCTTCAACATAAATGCTAAGCCTGAAGTACATTTACCTGAAGTGCTTCTTTCAAGGCTTGTTTCTTACCAGTGATCTGTCTTTTTATGTGCTTCTGTTTTCAAACCACAAGGTAGAGGAAAGAGAAAAATTATTCCTACTCCAGGCTGTTGCAGTTGCAATACATCTTTATTCCTTTAGTGAAGCAACTTTATGCAAATAAAAACTACCAGCAATATAGTACCCAAAATAAAACGGCGAGCACTAAGTCAAGTCAAGTAGGAAAGTTGTAAAACAGTGTTCCATTGCTGAATGTTAAATATTCAAATAAACATTGTAAAACCTTCAGGAAGACTTTATGGGACCGTAGATGCACAGTGTAAAATCATTCAAGTCCTGCTATCAAACCACACCAATTGTTCAACATATTTTTATCAGTCCAAGTTGAAAGTGAGTGTCTTGAGGCACTACTTAAGGTAGTGCGTATGTGTAATTCATCTCTCAAACTGCGTGAATCCTGCTGCTTTTCCTGTTACACCTTTGCATACTGGATCAAGATAATCATTAAGTGAGCAGAACACTGATGACATAAAGTGCATGCAAAAATACATCAGTATCTGAGTGAAGGAGACTGTTTCACCTACTGCTGTTACTACCCCGGGTGCTTCTTGTGTGTGCATGATAGGTGCCACAAAGAGAAGTAAGGAAGCTCTCTAATAGGATTGCACGGGCAAAAAATGCAAGGCTGCTTGCAAAAACATGGAAGAAAAAGTCAGAATAATAGCAGAGGGGGAAAAAGGGGCTTAACATTAATCTAGAGATTTTTCCCTAGATTAGTTTCTTTTTCCTATAGTTGAAATGTATTTAACGGAAAAGAGGCCTTTAGGAAAGACTTCAATGGAAGCATTAGTTGAATTTGAAATGTTTTCAAGAGCTGGCCCTATTCTCTAGTGGCCCGGTGTTCTGTGGCATTGCATTTCTGTTGCTGGAAGTGAACCTGTCTAGTAATGAATAGCAGGGTGTGATTTGTTAACTGGTGGTCAATGCCCGTGGTGAACATAACTCCCAAATCTCCTACATCCCTCATGAAGAAATTGTTTGAAAATGTATTGGCAGATAGAGGAACCTTCATGTATTCAGGTATCTTTTGACCTTCTCACTGACTAGTATCTTACTCTGCAGATCATCTCATTGAAATCAATGGGACTGTTTCACTGAAGAAATAAATGGGAGTGAGAGTGGCAGAACCAGATTGGTAGACTCTGAAGTAGATGAGCAAGATACTGGAAAAAAACCAAACCTGTTAAGTAGTCTTAAGATTAAATTTGCTAATCAACCATGGTTTTTATCAACTGGAGCGGCTGAGGAGCTTCAGTGCTGAGGCATTTCCATCAGTAAATTCTATTTGTGCACGTGTCCTATTTCTGTCTATCAGCTGTCTACTGATCCCACCTCATGGAGGAGATGATCAGGAGAGGAGAGCACCTCTGGGTTGACTTGTAGTGTCTTGATGATTTTATCACAAACGCAAACAACATATCTCAGTATCCTGAGCTTACTGAGTAAGGTTACCTATAAAGTCAATCTGGATCCAAATACGGAAGAGATCTGGATTTTATGAGAAGGGTGCTGTGGAAGCTTTTATTTAAGCTGAAATACTAAACTCTCCAAAACTTCAGGAATTTTTGGTAAAATATCAGCTTTAAGGTAGAAAATGTTTCAGAGAGAAATGGTACAGGTGTGATTAAACAACAGTTATTGCAGTAGCACTTGCTTACTTGGCTATTTCTATAATCAAGTGGTTGTTCTAATAGTTCTTTTAAGAGTTTGGTTTAGACTTAAACAAACTGAGAAGAGGAAGGATGGAAATCCTTAAGTATAAATCACACTTTGCATTTGTCATCCTGGACCTGAGTTACAGGCTGAAACCTAATTTGTCTTCTGGTTTTTGGTTTTGGCTCACGCAAAGGTTTCTGTTGACAGAGAATAAATGATCTTGTGGAAAAGATGTGCACTTGGGATTTGCAAGATCTGCGCTTAGTTCTTAGCTCAGCATCAGTATTCCTCGAAGCCGCTTAATCTGGATGCGTTTCCCATCTGTTCTGCTTTTCTAGGTGGCAAGCTTTTGTGACCACGTGTGCATACAGACTAATGCAGGGGATCCCAAGTGTTACTCAGAGCCTCTTCTTGCTGCTGAAATGTACGCCAGTGAAATTAATTCCTAGTTTATGTCTTTAAGAGATTAGATCTTAATTATCTGCAAGTGTGTATTCTTCATTTGCAAGGGATGGTGGGGAACAGTTTCAAATGTGTTCCTCCTGTGAAGAAAACTGACTAAATAAGCATGAGGAGAATGATTTAGGAAGGATGGTATGTTGTAAGCTCATGGAGGACTTGTTGTAGGAGGGAGCAGGACAGTTTTGAGTTGCCCACTTCAGCTCTTTATGTCCTTGTGACTTTGCAGTTTGATTTTCCAGTGATGGGGGCCTGGCCAGACGTGCCCAAGCATCTTCCTGAGTACAGGATGCTGAAGTGCAGCACTGGAGAAAGTTGAGCTGGAATAGCAATGGGTAGTTATATATTAAAAGAAATAACTGCTAGTAGTGAGAAGTCCCAAAGATTTTATTCTGGCAATTATAAGGGCTGAACCTATGATCCATGAGAGAAAGATGCATTTTTGCCTGATGTAAAGTGATAAAGTTCTAGTTTTGACTACCCTCTCAGATAAGCTGAACATTCAAACTTGAGGATCTCAAGGATCACTGATTTAAACCCACAGACTGTTACTTTAGTTGCTAGCAGGAAAAAAACCCAAAATCCCAGAAATTTGTGTAGGTTTCCTACTGTACAGCTAGATTGAGCCCTCCCTGGTCCCTGCCTTTTGGGAGCTGCCTTGTTCTGGAGTCGTGCTCTATCGTGCAGAAGTCGAGCTGTGACCTCTGATCGTCTGTGCTGGCTTTAAATGAAGTTTTTCCTGGCACAGACATCCTGCGTCCTACAGCTTTACTTAAACCCAGTTTATTTGAAGACAGATGGTGTTTTAAATGTACTGAATAGACACTGGTGCTGTGTGCTATACACACTTTTTGGCAAGCTGCCTTTCTGCTCTGTCTTAAAGAGCCATTTGAAATAGATATCTATCAGCTCTGTGTGCCCTGCCTCTCCTCATGCCTGCAAAGGTGTGGTTTGAGTTTTTCTCAGGTAATGGGGAATAGCAGCTACTAAAATTACTGGCCCTACGTCACATAAAGTTGCTATTGAAAATCCAGGCAAACTTTGTGGACTACTTATCCAAGGAAGAGCAGCTTCCATCAGATTTAGTTGAGATTTTGGAAGCTCTTGGTAGCACAGACACCATCCCTGTGTGTGCTGGTCCTTGTTTCCCTCAGCCTAGTGATAGGGAATAGCAATTTTATGCGAAAACAACTAAGGCCTCTAAGCTCAGTCATGGCCATTGCTTTCAGACTTCTGTACAAAACCCTGCCTTTAGGTTTACATTGCAGTTCCCTAATCCGAATTGTGATTCTTCA
Organism: Mesitornis unicolor; assembly: GCF_000695765.1. Lineage (NCBI taxonomy): Eukaryota > Metazoa > Chordata > Aves > Mesitornithiformes > Mesitornithidae > Mesitornis > Mesitornis unicolor. Next base: position 27,939 of record NW_010194210.1, on the reverse strand, counting down.
GAAGGGGATTTTTGGGTGCTATTATGGAGAGGTTCACCATGGTCTGAACTGCAGCAGAGTTGATGTTACGGACTGTGAATGGGACAGAGGCCAGCACTGAGCTTTTCACAGTGTTCTTCCTTGCTGTGGATCACTTCATCAGAAATGGGTGAAATACTCAAGGATCCTATTTTTTAAACATGAGTCAAAATGTGCCCTTCAAAATAACCATGAAATGCTTTGATTTGAGCTAAAAGATAAAGGAAAAACTTTGTGTGCAGTTGTTTAAGGATGGCAAAGAATCAGTCACAGGGATAAATCAATAGTGTTTCTTCACTGTCAAGCAACACAAATGATGTCATGGAACGCAGTTTTGGTAAACAACATTTATCTCCGTTTCTCCATATTCTGTGCCTAATGACAATTATTCATGCCAATTAAATATTCATTAACTGATTTGAAAATGCACTTGGTGCTGTAAGTGCACTAACATATATTAAAATGATATCTATTTTTTTTTTAAGTGAAAGGAGATACAGTCTGAATATACTTCAAAGGGATGACAGGCCACTTACAATAAACTTGCTTCATAATTTTTTCAGGACCTCACAGTTAATACACTAAACCTCCTAGCTAATACGCCTGCCCTCAGGGAGCTTTAAAAATGATTCATTCTGAAATACGGGGAGCTCTCTGTCGATGTGGTATTAAAAAGGGGATGGATTTTTTTTCAGTACCAGGTGCTTTGAAAATACTGCTCCACTGCATCCTGAGTTAGTTAAATGTATTTGTATTTACATTTTAGTATTTTGTCATATTCAAAAATATTAGCTAGCCTATTCTGTTGTAGGTGGAGCCAAGTGCTGGCTGCTGTTCTGTATGCTCCCCCTGAGCTGGGATTTGTGAATATATTTGTGGGTATATTTGTTTGTATCAAGTGCAGCATGATGGATGCCCAAATCCTGATGGTTGCCTTTGGATATCAACAGGATTTTCATGTCTTGGGTCTCCCCCAAGTCTACAATAGTTGCAGTAATGGTGACTCATCAGTGCAAATACCTCCAAGGGAGATGCTTCATTAACACAAACTCAGTTTACGCTAGTGCTTTGAATATGTGGGATTATGTCAGTGCAGTATCCATAGCATCAGTGTAATACTACAAGTCAAAACCAGACAAAACACAGAAGGAAGACAGTAGCTGGAGTGTAATGGGCAGTTCCCATCACTTCCCAGATAACTGAGACAGCAATGTCTGCCCTGGTCTTGATATTAAGGGTGATCCTAGGCAAAGCAAAAAGAAAAGGCAAAGAAAACAGTTATCTGCAATGCTATGGCAGATTCTGAAAGACTGTAGAGGTTTCCAGCTTGGGATGGCCAAGGATGGGGTTGGACTGTGTAGGACAAGGAGCGCTGCTGAGGGGATCCATGACTGCAACCTCCACCCTCTCCCTGTGCCTCTGTCCCCTTCACCAAGAGCAGCTGGGAGCCCAGGCCTCTGCCCCCTCCTTCTCCTTACCTCCCAACTGCTCGTCCTGCTGCAGGAGCATCTTGACCCTTGCCAGACCTCAGCCCCTCATTTCAGCAGTGACAAGAGTTGGCTTTGCCTGCTGTGAGGGAAGCATTCACTGACTGATATGGTAAGATTTTTGTTTATGGTCTTGGTGTTTTGCATGGGTAACATCAGAGTTTACAGAACAATATTAATGCTGCCCCGTGTTTTCTCTCCAACTACTTTCATTTCTCTTCCAACAAAGAGAAGCTGCAACCATTTAGTCCACGCACAGTTATTTCCAAAACTCATGAGATCAGACTTGTGTGTGGTACAGATATTTGTATACGATGTGAACATAGTACAAGGTGCTTCATTCTGCTGCAGCTCTGTTTGGTGTGCGGAGGGACAGCGCAATTCCACGGTTCTGCTTAGACTGAAACAGCAGGAAAGCAGTAGGGAAAAATATAACCAAAAACCTGTTAGTTCTTTTGTTTCAAAGGTGCCCAGCTTAGCTGAGCCTCTGTAGGCCCATTTGCGTAGCAAAGAATGTTTAAAAATATTGCTTTAAAAATTTGACTAGCATTTAGAAGTACAGTATTGTAGTTTAAATTATAGATTGTGAAGCTAGAAGAAATTAATTTTAAATCTCTGGCATTTGAAAGATTTAATACCTTCTAGGATATTTTTTCTTCTGTCTTCAGTATTAGCTCAGAAGTCAAATTAAAATGAGCCAACACCTCGGGTTTTGAAGTTGTCTAGATGAAATTTTGACTAGTAAAATTATCTGACACTTGTAGGTACAGAATTAAACAAATACAGCTACATGCACCTCTAGAAAGCCTTTAATGAAATAACTTCAAATATTCAACTTCATGGAGAGATCACTTGGTGTTTCCCTTGATAAAACTGTATGAAGAGCAGTAGAGTTGTGTTAATTTTTGCATCCATAGGAAGCAGCACATAACTTCACGGGAAGTTCTCTCCTGTCAAGTCGCAGTCATTTCCCAGAATGACTTCACAAGCAGAGACCTTTCTATTAGGAAATGGGAAATTACTCCCTCCTAATTCAGTAACAGGGGTTATTTGAGGCTTTCTGTATAAAGGCAGCTTAGAAATGGCGAGGAGATGGGTGCACATTTTGTGCTCTCTTTGCTTGCACAAAGCCCCGCGCTCTACAGCTCCTGCTGGAGAGCGTGTCCGTGTGTCTGTCCATCATACACAGCTGCAGCGCTGCCGTGACTCACTTGCTCTTACAAGAATTTCAGAGTTTTTAATTTTCAGGGATGTTTTCAAGTACACCCAGGATTCAGAGGGACCTGTTTGACAGGGCTAATCAAAACAATTACCCACTGCAGTGATTTCCCTAAAGACCAGCTCGTTTCCACTGTCAGTCTTTCCTCCCTTCGTAGCTGTTCATTTCTCTTTGCCAAGACATGTGGTGGTGGTTTGGTTTTTTTGAAGCAACCTGGAAAAAAACCCAGACAACCAAAACCCACAAAAAATATTATTGGTGAAAGTTTCTCTCAGAAAGCTACCAAAGGATTTATTTCACAATGTCATCTATCTTTAGATCTTCGAAAATTATGGCTTGAGTTCTGAGTTCAACAAAAGAAAATAATTTACCAAAATTCTCCTAAAATTCTGAGCAGTATTTTATTATTATAAATCTAGTAACGTTCAATGATGAACCGTTTACCCACTTCAAACCCTATAAGATAGTTTCAAGTGGACTCAAAATCGTTCAATCCATTGGATTATCACGAGAAGTCAGTAGAAAGGCAGTGGTTTCCCACGTAATTATTCTGAAGTAGAGGCGCCACGGTTGTGTAGCAGCTCTCAGTAAGGTTTCTTTTCTTTAAGAGAGCTCTCTTATCAGTCTTGGCTGATTTTCCTGTCTGCCTACCCAGTCTTCGGAAAGGTTTTGTTCAGAGCGTTGCTGCTACTGGGGCTGTGCTGGAGCAGATGATTCTTTAGTGGTTCCTATAAAGAACTCTCTGATCAATTGGGAGTCTCTTAACCTCTGCTTCCTGAGCAGAATAAATTCACTCCATGTCTTCAAGATGCGTCACTGGTCTGGAGAGTTAAGAAAAAATAATCAGGATGCTACCTCTTACAGCAACAGAACAGGAAATTAAATCAATTAAATAGTAATGCAGAATGCAAAGAAAAAAAACCCCTACTTTGGCATAAAACTAAGCAGAGGAAGCACTATGTAAAAAAGACAGTCATCTGGTTAAAGTGGTGCGCACAGAATAATTGCAGCGTGACATGGAGCTGGAGGGAGGGTTGTGAAGGGAGGCAAGCTGTCGGATGCAGCCCCGAGGGGCAGGGGACATAAAGCTAGTGAATATGGACTCCTGCTTTACACCTCTGTCCAATATCCCTTTGAAAACCCATCAGGCTTGGGTGGGATTCCTGTCGTCATCTCTGTGGTTGTGCTTAGCTCCATTCTCTGCATTCAATTACCCACAAATGCTTGTATGGATTTCACCTGTACTGCGGGTATCGTGATCCCAGTTTGCACAAAAATCTCACAGGTTTAGTTGGATTTTTTAAGATGTTTTTTGTTCGGTTTGGACTTTTTAGGATGAAATGCTAAGGAACACCTCAAATGCAGCTGATTCATGTACTCGGTTATTCTCTGGTAATTGTCAACTTTTCAGCTGAGTGGTTAAGATAGACTTGAAATATTTCAAGTAGTGAAGCAGGAATAACTTTGTGCTGTTTACACATTAGGACAATGTTGTGCCTCAGGGTTTGGCCAGACCAAAACCTTTCTTCCTGTTAGTTTACTGCCAGATTAGCCTGGGAGCAAGCTAACATTTGTGTAAATGTCCATCAAGATATTTCAGTTGTAAAGGTGCAACTCGTAAGTGCTCTCAAGGGCTCAGACTTACAATGCAGCTCCTGTTTGGCCTGTGAGATGTTGCAGTGCTTTAAGAGCCGCAGTCTTTTGAAAACCTTTGATTCCTGGCTTTTCTTTGATTTCTCAGTATCTAAACTCCTTCCTGAAGTTTTTATGACTGTCCTAAGTATGCTGGTTGAGAAAAGAGAAATGGATGAAGCAATACAGCTCCTGTGTGTCGATGTGGTTGGATACACGTGTGTAACGATTACACACTGGCGGGCAGGATGTCTTCGTTATCAGTGTTCCTATCCTAATGTGAAAACTGTTTAGCCAAGAAGAAGTGTAGAGACAGCACCTCATACTGTGAAGCTGTTCTGCAGCTAGCTGAGATCATCGGATCATAGACTGGTTTGGGTTGGAAGGGACATTTAGGGGTCATCTGGTCCAACCCCTGCAGTGAGCAGGGACATTGGTACCAGATCAGGTTGCTCAGAGTCCTGTCCAATCTGACCTTGGATGTTTTCAGGGCTGGGACCTCTACCACCTCCCTGAGCAACCTGTAGAGTGCAAAATATTTCTTCCTTATATCCAGTCTAAATCTGAAAGCCAGTTTGGGAGACTCTAGAGTGCAGAAGAGATGTACACATATGCATTTACATGTAATACCCACAGGGTATTTTAAAGATACTCTTTCTATCAAAATTCTGCTGGTGATAGCACCCTTATAAATTAAAATTATTTCTGTTCATAAGTGGTGAGGAAATAGAGGATTTGGAACATGGCTTGCATGTCTGGTCTCCTCCAGTGCTGCCCCTGGCAGGGATATTGGGCTGTTCACATCTAATTTTACAGACTGCGGCCACAAGTGAATCTTGAAAGATAAAAGCTATTCAAATTCAGAGTGTAGCATGCATTGACCTGCCTGCTAGCGGCGTCTGTATTGCTTAGTGCTTTTTGAAAGCTGTATTCCACTTAAAGATCATCAAGTTAACTTGATCTCATAGGGAAGACTGTAAGGATGAGCACCATCACGCGGCGTGTACAGGCGATCAGGGCCAGCCAGCAGGAGTTTATGAAGGCAGGTCACCGAGAGGGAGTTTTCCTCACATTCTCTATTAGTGCAAACTCAGTGTGTATGTTAGACCGTGTGGTAACGCTGGTCCGGGGAGTTTCTCTTTCATCTCCTACAGTGAGCGTGGAAGCTGTAGATGGGTACTTAACCCATCTGACTTCTGACTTTTCAGTGACTGAGCTTCTTTGAAATGTAATCACACAGGCTCCATACCTGTTTTCCATCAAGAGAATCAGAAACACTTGACTGGGAACTATTAAAGATAGAAATGCTATGTACAAGGGGTTTTTTTCAGCCACTTGTCCTGTGAATCATCAGGAAATGAACCTCAAATTGAGGGCCGTGTGTCTTGGTGAGCCTAAGATGATTCTAAGCTAATTAAAAGGTTGTTGTAGCTTGACTTCAGTGTTGGTGGTTTCCAGCTGGATAAAAGCCCGAGTGGCTCCTGTTCATATTTGTGCACAGGTCTGTTCAGGCACAGTGTGGTGGGTAATTGCAGTTATCCTGCCTATTAACTGTAGCTGCTGGGAGCAGTAATTGATTTGGATGAACTAGATTTCTTTGTAATGCACAGGTATTGCAGATATACGTCTTAAATAAATGCTGTGTGGACAGCATGTTACCTGTTCTAAGAAATAAATATTGCTGATTTACTTTATTGGTAAAAAATTAATATCCTTGAGAATACTCAAGAACATGAGAGGTTAATGGAAGCAGGGTGATAAGTAAGCACTCATTTTGAATGCCATAAGGCATGGATTAGTGGTAGTGTCCTTTCATAAGACATTGGGGTAGATTTTAGGCTTTCCAATATTCCTATATTCAAAATCCAGAGCAAATATACTCATTTTTAACTTTGACATTTGCCCTTCTGTGATTACTAATACCACAGCTGTGGTGTTCTGTCATCATGCATCATGTATCATTTGGACACAAAACAGGCTTCCAAATCCTCTTTCCTACAAGGGAATTGACCTTCTCATTAGTTGGAAATAACACTCTGATAGGTAATCAATATGTAGTTGAAATACCAGCATCTCGTCTTGGGCATTACTCATCCTCATTTCTGGAAAGCGTTCAGGCTAAAAGCAAAATGTTTAGACTCAACTGCGTATGGCAAATCTGCCCTTGTACATACAAATCATGAGCGTGTGGTATTTCGAATGGACAAATTGCAGATTTGCATCTCTGAAGCTCGCTGTGCGTCAGCCTGACCTTACACTCCAGACTCTCTATCAGAACATCAAGCGGTCGCCCCGAGTGCTGCCAAGTTTCCCTGCCGCCGGGGCCTTAGGTGGAATTGCTGCTGGGACCTTTACGAAAGAATTCAATGGCTATTTGGTTTTTGAAGCTGCTGTAGAGACGTGGTAGAAAATCGCTGCTTTTCTCCTTGCACTTTTAAAAATGTGTCAGATAAAAATTGATGTGAGTATCGATTAGCATTCAGAATTGTGCAGTCAATTCAGTTTTGGCATTTTAAAAGAGAGTGCACCTTCACCTTCCCATTTTCTGTGAAGCTGAAGGTTGAACCGAGCAACTGTCTGAAAAAGAGGCTTCAGCTTTTAATGGAAGTGTGACCTGATGTGCCCTGGCTCTGCTCAGGTCTGCTCGAGCTGTAATCACACTGAGGGTTTTGTGAATGTGAAAGCTTCTTTGTCGCTTGTGTCTAATGAGGCTGTGTAAATTCTATGCCTGAATATATATATATATATTTCTGTGTGTGTGTGTGTCTATATATATGTATGTTTCCAGTCAAACTGAAACCCCTTCCTTCCAACATAGCTTACGCTCTCTGTAGCCTGGATTCCCTTTAGATTTATTATCCAACTTCTCTACTTTTTTAATTCATTTTTTAGAAGTTTAATGCAGATGCAAACAAATGCTCCTGTTATTGCAGGAGAAGTCTAAAGGAATGTCTCTTCTATCCTGTCTGCAGAAACCAATGGGTCAAGGTAACTGCTGAAATGTGTTTCCTTTGACCACACCATGATTCAGGTATCTCCTCTATTCAAAGCTCAATCCTGAGAGCCACATAATCAAATCTGTGTCTAGGTTGGTTTATGAGAAGTTAATCGGAGCAGCCTGTGTGTTTAACAGCTGCAATTAAATGTAATTTATTTTATTTATATCTATATTTATATTTATATTAAATGGTGGAATTCTTAAAACAGAGCACCTCAGTCTCCCTTAGCTAAGGGTTGCCTTATGGGTATCAGGAATGCTATAGGCCACTGCATCCAAATTAGCTTTTTGCTTCTGCGTGAGCCATTTAATTTCTTAATGAGCATAGCAGAGTAAAAGCATACATAGACTCGAGTCTTAATCTGGTACCAGAGATGAAAACACTTGCAGATAGAAACCCAACCCCTGCTATCGCTGTTATTCGTATGGATGGCTGTTCTCTCGTGGAAATGGATTGCTGTGGTTCTTGTGGTGTTGAGGGTTACATCCTCAACCTGTCTGGCGGCAGAACGCAACCTCAGTATAACACAAAGGCAGAAAAATCCAGTCGTTAATGTGGTGTATATCTGAGATGTGGCGTGTACCTGAGACGTGGCATATCAAAACTGTCAGGTATGTTTTGGTTTTGTCCTGGCAATGTCAGTAGAGGAAGAGAAAGTAACGGTCACGTTTAGCTCTCAAGAAAAATGCTGAGATGAGGTTAAAAATAAGTTTTCAAGAATAATCTGCACTGAATGATGGTACAGGTTAATAGCATGCGTGTCCTTGGCAGATCTGAGATGCTGCTCCACCCTGTGACTCGTGCAGCCCAAACGCTGTCAGTCGGTGTCACCCTGGCACAGCAAACCCAGCTGGGCACTCACAGAGAAGAGATTGAGGACGAAGCAGCAGGCATGTTTTTTATCCATTCTGACCAGTATAAAATGACCTAATAAGTGTAAAATTATTTTAGAACCAGGATAAATCTATGTATCGTAAGGTTAGTGTTAGTTAAAAGATGGGGTTTTTGCTCTCTCACCATTCACCTTCAATTGTCTGCACACAGTGAAAGGTACCTAAGCACGTGGGAAAAATAGAGCTAATCGTATTTGATTCAGATGAACATCATAAACATCAGGACCATTGCATCTGCTAAGTGTAGATTTCCTTCAAATGCTGTGAGAATTGATCAAATTATGTTTTATTTTGTTTGCTCTTCCGACGCAGAATTTCAAATAGTTTGAAGGGATGAGAAACCCTAAACAAGCACCACACACCTGAGAAGCTGCAGACTGCATTTTTGTTCCTCAGCAGTGGTTTTATGTGTTTGAAAATGGAATTTGGACACTTTATTTTCTGGCATGTCTTTTTACACAGTGCGATAGTGTCGATGTTTTAGTGAGTGATGCCTGGTTACCTGATGCAGTAATGGTTCCAGCTGCACTGCTTTTTATATTCTGCAGTTGTTTCAGTCAGGAGAAGCACACGTTATTGTCAAACAGCTTTTTGGGAATTACTGCTTTTGTTTTTTTCCATCCCCCAGTGGAAGCCTGTGATAAGGCTGAGTTGATACAACAGTAGTACAGGATTTATGACACAGAAAAAAGGATGTTTCATTAAGGCCAATAGCAGCAGAACCAGGATGATTAGTATTCGCAAAGCAGATCTGGGTTTTGAAGTGTAAATGGCAAGTGAAGTAACGCAAAGATTGAAGCAACTCTTTAAAGAAACAACCCTTTAAAAGTGTGAGGCTTAATGTAACTTAAGATGCAGCTTTTATCTGAATAAAGCTGGAAGTTACGCTAATCTTGATTCTGCAAGATGCTGATGATTTTGCCAAATTCCCTTAAAATCCAGTTAAAAAAAAAAACAACCTTTACCTGCATTTCATCCTAAGGTGCTGATACCGTTATAGTCTGCAGTTAGAAGTACTGTTGACTGTTATACTCCTGTTTCTTGTTTCATTTAAATTCAGTAACATTATTTGAAGGGAGCTATGGGGAGCAAAACTGCTCTACCAACAACTTGTGCTTGGTTCCTGTTGGTAGCCTCTGGTTGCTCTGGGTTGAGTGTGAAGATGCTCTTCGGAGAGGCACCGTTTTCCTCCCCATGCCGTTAGAAATGCTCTGGGTATCTGTTCAACCACATTTCAGATGTGAAAAGCAATCTGAAGAGAAACTCTCCATGTATAGGACAATTCTAGCTACGTGTTTTTCTTAAAAACACTGCAGCTTTTGATGGCTCATTAATAATTGTGAGATATCTACTCGTCAGTGATCAATTATGCTTGTGTACTTTTATTTTTAAATATAAGTAGATACTGTAAGAGTGGGCTGCAGCTTTCAAATTTATCATAGGTGGCCTTCTGTTTCTAGGTTAAATTTGCTCAATTAGTCTGACAGCAATTTTGTAGAGAAATATGCACATTTTCCCTCAATGCTCAGAAGAGCAAAGGAAGTGTAATATAGAGCATCAACCTACACCAGTGATGGATGCTGTTGCTGCTTGTGGTGTCTTATTCTCACCATTTCAGTGCAGAATTTACAGAAACTGCGTATGACCCTATTTGGCCAGAAATATTGAGCTTCTCTCTTTCTCTTCACCATATTTCTCCAGTGGTGGGGTCAGAGACTATGCTGAAGCTGCCATATAAGTCTAACTAAAAGCTTCTTAACAAAGAAGCTTAATATGAGGAGCGGCTGAGGGAGCTGGGGCTCTTTAGTTTGCAGAAGAGGAGACTGAGGGGAGACCTCATTCATGTTTATAAATATTTAAAGGGTGAGTGTCACGAGGATGGAGCCAGGCTCTTCTCGGTGACAAACAATGATAGGACAAGGGGTAACGGACACAAACTGGAACACAGGAGGTTCCACTGAAATTGGAGAAGAAACTTCTTCTCCGTGAGGGTGACAGAGCACTGGAACAGGCTGCCCAGAGAGGCTGTGGAGTCTCCTCCTCTGGAGACATTCAAAACCCGCCTGGACGCCTTCCTGTGTAACCTCATCTGGGTGTTCCTGCTCCGGCAGGGGGATTGGACTGGATGAGCTTTTGAGGTCCCTTCCAATCCCTAACGGTCTGGGATTCTGTGAAAGTGTAGGCATCATATTTATAAAAAATAATCACTAATTTGTGAGTTTCAAAGGTGTTGCACATCGTTGTGGTAGGTTGAATGTAATGGAAATGCTTGTCACTTTGTCTCACAAGTGTTAATTGACTGATGTAATCACTGTACTCTTGGCTATTGGGTATAAAAATACTTATTTACAGTATTCTGATGATTTCCAGACAACTGTTTCATATGGGTTCATAATGGAAAGTGCTTCATAAATAATTCAGGAACTATGCTTAGCTGATGTGTAGGTGTAAGGACAGGTATGGAAAGAATATTATTAGAGAGGACCAATAAAAGAGTCAGAAAATCCTGGAATACGGGTATATAATCATGTGTATTCTGAAAGGCAGCCAGCACTCAATTTGATATGCAGGGGATGTCACCTTTGCAAATGAAACACTGGAAGCTTCCTTAGCAGTGAATATAAAAATGCACAGATCAGTTATGCAGAAAAAGGAAATTAAAAAGTAACTTTTATGCATAGGTGTGATTAAAAACTGTAGAATAGTTTTAATCCTTTTGGGGCAGGTATCCTGATGTGTCATTTATTGGCCACAGACTTTGCCCTTAGGATTCACTACACAGGCTCCAAGGAATTACAGTTCATACAGTGAATTATTTTGTGTTGAAACTTGCAGTCAGGCGTATGAAGAGTGGCCCTCTTGGGATCCGAATGGCTGGGGATGGGGAGCAGAAGAAAAGGATGGCTTTCATTTGCTGCTAGCATTGTAGTGTCATAAAGGGCCCGAAATGTATTGCACTGGAATAGATTTTTGGGGAATTTGCAATGAGGTATAGTGCAGCGAAGGGATGCTACAATAGGAGCTGAATAGAGCACTTCATCTTATGGCTTCAGGTGCGACCCAGCAGAAGATATTCCCAGAATTTGTAATGGACACTTGCTGCATGGCAAGGCGTTGTAGCAGAGATCTGAAGGCTGCTCCAGTCAAACCATGCTGAGCTGTACATGGTAGAATAGTTTATGTTGGGGTGCCACAGACTTACACTGCCACGGTCTGTAAGCCCATGTCCCACAGCAGGTCCTTTCTGGGGAAGACCGACTCGAAGTTGCACCCGTTTTGAATTTCTAAATAATCTAAATTTCTAATTGTACTCATAGGAGTATCCCTTCTTCTGCACCAAGACATTGGAAGAGTAAAGGAGCCCTGTGACATGCTTAGCAGCTGCCTTTGTGGAGCTCTAGGTTGGATGATGGTACAGATTGATGGCTTGTTACTGAATGTTAAAGGCATCCTTAGGTACATCTGCATCCATGTCCTCTTTAGGACAGCTGTGTTTATCCGTGGAGGACAAATGGCATGTGAGAAGCTCGGAGACTGACTGCTTTCTCATTTGGCAGTAGTGATCTAGAGAGTTAGATCTCTGGTAGCCTAGCCCGTACCCCAGTGTTACCTGTGAGAGCATAGGACAGTTGAGCGTTAGTTTCAGTGCTTGTATCCATGCTAAGACGGAAGGGGAGAGCTTTCTGACTCGTATGTCAGGCATACTAGAAGTGAGAAGCAGGAAAAAACCATTAGAGCACAGCTATTGCTCTGAAACTGTTTTCTGATGGGGCTTGTTAAGATCACAAGGATTAGGCAGTTGGCTATTTTTAGATGCCTATAACTTTTAGAGGCAATTTGAAGCAGCAGATAGCACCTGGGGCATGTTTTTGTGCTGCCAGAACAGCACCTTGAGATAAGCAGGACCTCGCTCAGTTTGCAATCCTTAATTTCCTTCAGGACAGAGACTGTATCAATTCAGACTCACACGTTGTGACCTCTGTGTCCAACAGCTTGTGAACTGCTCTTCGAAAAGGAGAGCCAGCTGGGCACTCAGGTGAGGGGCAAGAATTGGCATCGGTTGTAGCAGCAGCAAGGAGGCACATTCACAGATGTTCCTTTACTTTCTCTCTCCTGCAGGGCTGACATGAAAAGAAATAAAGGTCAGAACCAACCGAGGAATACACCTTTTTAATTAAAACAAAGATGCAGCATGTATCAGGTAGTATTAATTTAAATTAAAGTGGAGGAGGATCAAGTGAATTGGTCACCACTGGCTTCCTGATGCCACTCTGATCTCCAAAAAGGATGATGGAATTGGGTTAAATAGCTGGTAGCAGGACCCAGACCCCTCCTCAGATGTGGTAATTCTCAGGATGTCTACCACTAGGACATGTTTATACAAGAGAAATTCAGAGAACAGAATTGCTCCAGATGCTCTGCCCTGCTCTCTGAGCAGTGTAATCCAAACAAATCACAGAAACAACTCTCCTTGGATTTATCTTGTCATGAATGGAAGAAAAGCTTGGTCCCTGTTGCACAGTAAGAAATACCACTTCAGTGGCAACTGTGCTTGTTGGCACTGCAGGTTCCACCCAGGCACAAGCCAGCAGGCTGGATTTTGCATCTCATCACTGAATTTGTGGACCTCTTACCTGTGACACACAGGTATCTGTAAATAAATCAGGGTTTTGACTAACAGAGTCATGTTGGGAGTAGGGTCTCCAAAGTGATCCCTTTAATTTTGGCCTTACCTGCTTTATTCTGGACTAATTTGAATTATCAAAGCAGCACAAAGTAATTGTATCAGGAAATAATAATCACAATTATTAATAATAATAATACTAGTATCAGAAAGCAACTAAAAGCCCCTACCATTGGCCTTACCTGCTTTATTCTGGACTAATTTGAATTATCAAAGCAGCACAAAGTAATTGTATCAGGAAAGAATAATAACAATTAATAATAATACTAGTATCAGAAAGCAATTAAAACCCCCTACCATTGTGATATAAAGTGGCCTTGTGCTGTAGCAGTGCAGCATGAACAAAATCCATCTGGCTCTGATCACTGTGTGACTTGATCAGAGCTGTTTATTCTGGGACCCAAATGAATCTGGCTTGACTTTCAAACGTTAAGAGGAGTTTACTTTTGGAAAACACAACTTATTACTCGTGAGATGAGCGGAGTTATCTCAAGCTGTAGTGACAGGCTGAGTAAGGAAACCACCAGAGCTCCTATTACATTTTTGCTGCAGTTGCTGTAGTTCAAATGAGATCACTTAAGCCAGAAGCACATTGCTTTCCTTTACTTACACTTCTAAGTCTGCAGCCTGAAATGGAGTTTAAATCCCCACATCCAGGAGTTCTGGCAAAGGGGAGAGGTGAGTCCAGGTCCTGCAAGCCTTGGTGTGATCACCAACAAACACCCTTTACCAGAAGACGCCCTTCCAGAAATACAGGTGGTGCTTCGCTTTGCCTGAGTATCTGTGAGAACAGCACAAAAACAAAGGGCAGAGATTTTTAAAATGCTGAAGGGCAAGAGATACGCTCTTTTACAGAGCTTCACTGAAAAGTCACCGTCCCGTTTGATGAAGCTCCTTTGAAAAGAATAGACAGATTATTAGATTTATTTTCTAACATTTACTGTTGTCATCCTTTTCATCCTTTCATTTCTGTTTCCTTTTTTTTTTCTTTTGGCAAGGGTGTGTGTTTATTCCCTTTAAAGAAACAAACAACCAAAAAAAAACCACAGAGAAGCCCACAATAGCAAAAAGCCATTAAATTGGAAATACTGGAAAGTAATTGCAGGAGTCACAAGATTTGTTTTTCTGAAGACGAGCTGCTTTACAACAACAGAACTTTAGAGTTAAATACGCTTGAACGGCACCTGGCACTTGTTGGATTAGTGATAATTGGTTCTCAAACACACACAAATCTGTACAATGGTGCAAGCTTTGTGACATCCCAAAATGCGTTGCTTGAATCGCAATACCTGAAGTACTCCAGAGTTTATTTTGTTCCTCGTAAATCAGCATCCCTGCAGATGATACCGACCTGTACAGAGCTCCCTGGCTGTGCAGCCGTTCATCTTCTGATGAGCTGAAGTGTTTTGGTGTAGCCGTGTGAGAAGTCACTGACTCCTCCGACCTGGGGACCACTGGTTTTGTGCAGAGCACTGCTTTTAATGCAGTGAAAGTACATGCCCAAAAGTTGGGCAGACCTCTGAAGGGTAGCACAGCTGATTGTCAAGGATTAAACAGTTCATCTCTCTGCAGGTAGAACTCTCCATCGTCTTCACTTGTAAAACACAAAGAGCTGTTTGCTATTTACACTGTGAGAGCGTGGCTGTGAAATGCCCAGGTGCTGTGCTGAGAGCCTGAGAAGTCTATGAAATACACACTTTGGGGTTCCCTTTCTCATGCTCAACATACTCACTTCTGCTGGCGTTGGTAGGAGTTAATTGTGTTTCGTTTTGACACAACGTTGGCGTATACTGGAAGTGGTGAATTTGGTTTTTAAGGCATCTCAGTACATTGAGTGAAAGCATCTCTGTTCCTCTGGTCATTGACACCCTTGTAATGTACAGATTTCAAAAACCCGGAGCAGAATCTTTTCTAACCCTCGTGTGTGGTGTTGTGAGGGGGACTTCAGTGAGTTGTCACTGACAAGTCGAAGCTGAGCTTAACTCTGTGTGTGTGAATGCTCTTTTAAACTGCACTGCGAGTTTGCCTCAGATGCGTGCAGATTAATCGTGTTTCAGAGCAGAAATTTATACGCCTATTTTACTTTCCTGAGGTAACATATTCTTAAGGCAGATGCCATGAAGGTTGCTCTAAAGCTTCATGCTCTGAAATGTGTTCCATGTCATAATTAGCTTTGTGCTTGCCCACATAGCATATGCTTTTAATTAGTGAAATCCATATGGATTTTTGCATATGCTCAAGCTAATGCAAGACACATGGACTCGAGGAGAGTGAATTTTTAGGCTTGGGCTGCAGGAAAGGCTAAGCCCAAAGGTACAACAAATCAAGACTTGTTTAACGTGGTTACTGTGTGACCTGGCTGTAGCTAACAATTCTGCTTTTAAGCAAACATGAAATACAGGTTTGGAGCCTGAATGAAAACGGGTGACAGGAACATGAGGATTCTTGTGCAGTGAGGTAGCTGAGGTTGTCTCTGCTGCTCTGTTCCTACGCTTCTGCTTCTTTCCCAAGATGATCACAGATTAAAAATACCCGCGTACCTCTCAGGGAAGTGTGAGCATCTGCAGAAGTAAGTTCCTATTGCTGTGCTCCTCTCTGGCTCGGCTGTGTCCCTTCTCACCTGTGGGCTCGGTGGTATGTTCTGGCCCTGGCAAAGCCAGTGGGTCCTGTGAGCCTGGGCTTGGTGCTGTGATTCCTGCAGCATTTTGGCCGATGCTCTCCAATGAATGTCGTGCTAGAAGCATATAAATCTGATCAAATTGCCAGCACAGCAGACATAGACCTTCAGTGGATCAAGTTGCATCTGGGTGTGCTCGTGGACTTGAAAAATAAATTCTCCATGGAAATAACTTTCATCAGGCTCGAACTTCAAATTCACAAGTGTGATTCTGGCTTTGAATTCAAAAGGGAGGAGGACTGAAGTGAGAAGCTGATGCTGTGACTGCTTGGCTCCGCCTTAGGCCCTGCGTCCATGCCACCAGCCGTGTGGGACTTGCTGGTTTTGAATTCCTCCGTTTCCTCTGAATGCGGAGTGACTCCTGATTACAGAGTAGGTGTCCCCAAAGGCTGCTGATGTTACTTCAAAACCTGTGGTCCCTTCTCTCACTGACCGCATCCTCTTGTTATTTTGAAGCTAAGACTTTTGCCAGCTGCTCCTGAGCAGTGGGTATGTACTGCTTTCCCTAGCCTTTGGTATTTAGGAGCGAGGCCTGACATTTAGTCAGGGCCTGTCTGAGATGAGCCACAACTGCTGTCAGTTCAGCCATCTGCTGTACAGGTCTTGTAGGAAATATCACATCCACAAATGAACATCATCATCATCACTACTACTACTACTACTATTATTTTCTATTATTATTTACTATTATGGAAGAGCAATTGTTGCAGGAGTTGAAGTGTGGATCCTACCTTCATCTGGTTGCCTCCTCTGCCTATAAATGTTACTTCTATCCGGAGGACTGCCTGTCTTGCTTCATTTAAGCCTCGCTGTGAGATGTCTGGTACTATGCTTTATTTATTGCATGCTATTCACACCTTGTTCTGAGTAGAGAAGTATTGATTTCCTTATGGGCTTTTCTGTGGTACTCATCATTTTGAGATGAGTGTTTCACCGATGCTGATTGATCCTCAGCGTGTCCATTTAGTGACGGGATGCTGGGTATTCTCATTCTCCAGATGAAGGGCTCAGATTAAGCCAAAAAAAATAAAAAAAAATAATTTAGAAAAGCTCATTTTTGTTTGCCTAATTTGATGTGACACTGCCCTGGCTTCTTACAGCGCTCCAGATTGTGTAACAGCTCAGATGTGACAGCCTGCAGGCCTCTGACCCCAGCTGCAGCTGTGAGCACTTAGGGCTCCCGCCTCTCAGACCCTGGGGTCTCAGCATACCCAAAAAGAGCAACGTGATTAGCGGCCCCGCTGGGAAATTCGGTTAAAGCTGTGTTTGGTCTGTAGGAACTCCTACAGAGTGGCAATAATAATTGAGAAGGTCTGCCTTAACCATGAGAAAGTCCTTTTATTGCTCCCTGCTCTTTGCAGCCCCAGTTAACCCCTCGTGTCCCACAGCCAAGCGTCCTGCCATGTGGACCAGACCTGGTCCATGGGTCCTGACAACCTCCTGTCTCCCACTGGTAGCAACCAGCTTTCCTGAGTTTCCAGATTAACATAATTAAGGTGAGCTCAGAGCAATTGCCCTTCCCTTTAGAACTTGTTGCTAGGTTTCTACAAAGCAGTGCATTCTGCCTGCACTTTTAGAGGTAACGATATTAAAGCCTAAAATGTAAAGCCATGTACTTAGGCCTTGGGTGTGCATAGGAATACAAATCTGGTTTCCTGAATCCAAGCTGAGCGTTGTCTACATCGTACGTGTCCTTGCTGTCACCCAGAATTACTGCAGTGCGAAACTAATCCAGCAACAACTACTGCCGAAATATGCTGCAAACCCATACAAAACACCCAATTTCAGGAGCAAGGTAGTTACTAGCAGTTGCTCTTGTGGTTGTTTTTTTTCTTCTTCTGGTGAACTGAATTTGCATAGCCTTTTTATTAATATGTTCCTACTTCAAATAGGCAATAAAAATGAGGCTGTAAAGAGGTTATTCCCTATAAGAAGCAAGCCAGTGAAGCCCTTCCAAGGGTGCTGCATCCCCCCCTTGTAGTGGGATGTTGTCGAGCAGCACAGAAAGGTGCTGCATGTCTGTTTAAAAATATTCCCCCCCTTCCTTGGATAAGGGAGCAGGTTTGCCGGTCTCATCCCCGTAGCCATTTGTGCTCATCTTGAAACCGCTGTGCAGTTTGCTGCAGAAGGCAAGCTGTGCTGGAAATAGCAGGGGTTGCTGCAGATGAGGGTTTTAAGGTGCATTGGTGGCAGGAGGGCAGTGTGAAAAGGCTTGCTGCTTCCCTCGCTTTTGTTATGACTGGCTTTTGCTAAAGGCTGTTTGCTCCTGTAACTCTTGAGCATTTACTTCAAGAGGAATTGAGAAGCACCATCTGAGGCTCAGATTTATTATGCTATTTAGATGAAAACAAACCCAAACTTTTCTTAGATTTATAGAGTTGCTTTCTTTTCCCTCTAACTAGCAAGCCCTAGGTCTGGCATCTTTTGATACGAATAAAGGATAAATAAAGAAGCCTTTATTTAGCAACTGCAGTTTGCAGAATTTCTGACATTAAAAAGGGGTAGTTGTTACCAATGGAGGCTTGCTTGCTTGCTTTCCAAAAAAAATGGACCATGCTCTGCGTGTGTGTCACAGCAGGAAAGAGGTCAACTCTACTGGTAGCTTTTAATTGCTATGGCACACCTTAGAGCCCTGCCTTTTCCTTCCTCACAGGTGCTTTTTCTCAGCTGTGCAGCAATTGTGGGCAGAGGAGTGAACATAGTAAAGGCACAAATAAATGAGAGACACTTTGTGCAGCCCTCTCTGATGGTTTGGGATGAGGCTATTTCCACCTTTATTTGGGAGAACTATAAATTTGCCATCTGCTGAAAGACCAGGGGGCTGAAGTTGTACATCTGTATTTGTGGAAACAGGAGTCTGTTACTTCTGGGCAGCTCCAGTCTGCAGCATGGGGGGTGCCTGCAATCTGGGGGGGTCTCTGGGACAGCTCTGTTATCTCTTCCTGGGGGTGCAACCTGAGTGATGGGAGGAGATGGAGGGGTGCAGCACTGCCAGGCTCCTCGCAGGGGCTGTGTCACCTCAGGGAATGGGTTGAGGGCAGCTGGAGGGGGTGATCTTGGATGTGATTTGGTTTTTTCTTAGGAGTTCAGTGGGAAGCAAGTATCTTTGTCTCTAGAGCAGTTTATGAGTTCTTCTCACCTCTTGTAACTGGTGCAAAACCCTTTACTTTGAGAGACCCACAGCATTTTTCAGAACATGTTTCACATTGAAACCTTGCCCTCACCAGAGAGGCACTGGTGGTGGGTGGGAGCCAGTCCAGCTACAGCACAGAGCTGATGTTATTCAGATGTGAGACTTTATGGGAAGGGAAACATCTCCTTGCTGTGACTGTACAATTCTGCATCGAGCTATAGGTACCTGATGGGAGTTCTCTGTACTGTTTCAGTGTACAGAACTTTGTTTCTTAGAGCATCTGCAGCATCTCAAGTACCTTGACGTTATTTTGAAGAATCCCAGTGCTCTCTCACAGCATCATATTCTGCCTTGTGTCTAGTTTTCCCATATCTTTGCCTGCCTTTCCATGTAAATACCAAGGAAGAGGCTGGGAAAAGGTTGGGATTTTCCAGACCTTAAAACGCTGTAGGAAGCGATGTTCTCTTGAAGCCCCAAGGG
>NW_010194210.1:0-8686 GCF_000695765.1 Mesitornis unicolor | reverse complement strand
CAGCAGGAGGTCACTGTGAGCTCCATAGCACTGTGTGACCCGGCTGAGTGCAGCTTTGCCATGGAGCTGGGTTACCCCCAGGCCAGCCCTGCTGTGCCCTGGGCGAGCTGTGACTGCGGTGACGCAGCCGCTGGGCATGGGCTGCAGTGACACCGTGCTGGAGTGCCCAACCAGTCTGCGTCAAGGGAGGTGCCTGGCTGTGTCTCTCTGCCCTCCCCCTCATTACTCCATTTCTTACACTTCTCTTTCTTTGGTGTAGTGTTTAAGGTTTGTCAGATTAACAGCAGCACTACAACATGTGGGGTTTTGGAGCCTGTTCTTTTTTCTTGGAGCAGTTTGTGTAGGAAACTTTGAGATGTCTTTTCAGAAGGCATATTCGGTTAGGACGGCATGAGGAGCTGCTGGGTTTTGGGTTTTTTTCCTTACTTTCCAAGCACTTTGCAACACTTTTTTCTCCATATAATTCAGCCTCGGGCACAGCATGTGAGCAGTTTTCATCTGTAGAGTTGTTACCTTTGCTTCTCTAGCTTTCAATCTTTGCTTTTTTCCACTGTGCCCTGCTGTTCTGTTTGGCAGCGTTGGGTCAACATTTGGAGGGTGGTTCCAGTCACCTGCACTGTAAGTGAATGCCAATTTTGAGTGTGTTTTCCTCTTGCTCCCAGGCTGGTGAGCTACTGCTGCCGCCAGCTCAGGGCCCCCCCAGCGTGTGAGGTGCACGTTGTGCCCAGGCTCTGGATGAGAACTGAGAGGCAAAAAGAGGAGGATTTTTTCCAGTACTGAAAATCATGGGTGTGATTCTGATGGCTCTTCTTTTTAAAAAATAAAACACCAAATATATATAAAGGCTGCCAGGGTTTGTTTCATTTTCTGTCCTGCTACAAGGACAGAGTGAGGAAGGAGGACATGGAAGAGCATTAAGAGGGAAAAGGAAGAGCAAACCTTTTTTCCTTGTAGCTTTTTTCAGCTGTCTTTCTATTTTAAATACATTCAATATTCTGCTTTTTTGATAAGTAATTTTTTCTGAAGCCCAGGAAGGACAACTTCTCCCATCCTTTCCATTGAGTTGATCTCCCAGTGTGGAGCTGCTGTTTGAAAGCACCATCCTTCCATGAACAGCCAGCAGTGAAACGCAGAACGGGGCTGTAGGAAAACTCCCTTCACTTTGCTCTTTTTTCCGGGGGGCAATACTTAAGCTGTCAGTGTCAGGAAGATGCCTGCAATATCGCATTCTCTTAATTTAATCACTCAGGATAGGATTTATCCTGTGTAACCTCAACACTCTAAACTTAGGTTTGTAGCCTTGGTTCCTAGCAAGAAGAGGGCTGTGTTTAAAAGCTGATTTATCCTCTCCTAAACCAGATGAACAGAGTTGAAATCACCCTTAGAAAAAACTTGTGTTTTCCACCTGACTGTTGAGGAAACAGTGGGAGGAATAGCTTTGGTCTTCCAAAAACATGTATCTTGCCTAATTTCAGATGGCTCTCTCACATCTGGTAACTCTCCCAGGTTGTTATCAATGCATCAAGAATGCCTCTGAAACAACACCGGGGATATTCATTTGCACCCCTGGTTACAAGATGAGAGGAAGAAGAAATACCTCTTCGTATGGTAATGGAATTTCGTATGGCAATGCCTTTTCATGGTCTTCTCTGGATGAGATTTCTTCCTGGTTTTGTACTCCAGGAAAAGGGCCGCTGCTGGTTTCATCTCATTTCTCCTCCACCCAAAGCTCAACACATGCATTTCTGAGTTAACAGGTGCTTTTCAACTTCTGTTTTAGATACGTGAGAAGCAGAGAATCTCAAAGCACAAAGAAAAAGGATTTAAGTGAGCTTTTCTCCCTGTTCTCCTACGTGCATTGCAAAACTTCTCCAGCTTCAGGAAAGTTAGGGACAAAAGGAAACGAAATGCCACCTTCTGCCTCTGACTTGTTGAAGTTGGCAAAGCTTTGAAAATGGAGAAGGTGAGGCAGGAGGAGGAGAATGGGAAGGAGGATGTGAAAGAAAGGCAGAATTTTTATTCCACTGAAACAAAGAAGGAGAACATGCAGAAGGAAACGTGTCAAAACTCTCATTCTGAGTTTTTAAAAAAGCAAGTGGAAATGTCATTCCTTTTTTATTTTTTATTTGAAGTGGATTTGCAAAAAAAGTTCATATTAGAAGAAAAATTCAATAAAATAATCTTATCGTTTTCTTTCCCTGGTTGTGACTGCTGTCATGTTAACAACATAGCATGGTGGCAATTAGATTTGGGTGCTGCTGTAGAGAAGATACATGTATTTTTAACGATCTGGGCACCTTCCTCTACTGCATCTTAAGTTGTGTTGCTGAGCGTGTTGGGTTTAGAACACAGTGACTTAGCAAAACAAAGCAGAAATCCATCCTTTCATGTGGCTCGGTGGGGAATGCTGCCATACTCAATGTTATCCATCTCTCTTGAGAGATTTTCTGTGTGTTGGATACCTTGACAAACACCTTCCTGGTCTGCAGGGAACTGACAGCACCAGCACTTCAACAGAAGTAATTTCTAATTCAGTCTAACTGGCGTACTGGGCAGAAGTAACGTGAATGACTGAGTGAATCGCAGTCTGGCTGGGCGAATCCAGTGGTGATAACATCCAACCAACGAGTCTGAAGCATGCCCTTGGTATTGGCAACTGTATTCTCAGGAATTTTGTACAAGCAGCAATGCAGTTCAAGGGTGAGGAATACTTTGGTCTGGTTTTTAGGGTGACAGCGCTGAACTTTCGCTTTCCCAGGTACAGGTTTGGAGTTTGCGTCTTGTCAAGACTGGACGGACCCCGTGTCTTACCCTTGTTTCCTCTTGCCCTGCCCAGGTACCTTTGCCCTCTGCAAACACTGAAAGAGCACATTGTGTGTTCAGACACATTTCAGAAAACCAAAATATTTGTTTACTGCAGGGTCATGGTAAAGGGAGAGGGTAAAAGAATGCACATGAATAGACACTGTTTTGCATAAGGACACCTTTTCTCTGTCAGTTTAAGTGAGGTTTTCTGGCGTCATGTGCTGACTAGCATATTGTCTGTAAGGTGGGCTCTATTTCTGTGACATTTCTTGCTCTAACAGCTTAATCTCAGTCTGGGTGTTTGTGTTGTTATATCTCTTTTCTTAGGTCCCGGGCTGATCTATATCCAGTTTTCTTTTTCCTTTGAGTTCCCAAACACAGAATTCTGCATTTTTCCAATCAAAGATTACATTAATTCAGTAGCTAAAAAGTAAGTGCAATTCTTATAGTTGCGTTTGCCCTCTTGGCTTAGTTTTGATAGAACAATGGTAAACAGCAGGATCTGTAAAATTAAATATACGGCAAGTACTTTTAAGGATAATGAGACTCTAACTCAGCATGCTGATTTTAATGGGGTATCTTGAATAACTTAACATCATTACCTATACCTAGAGACGTATATCTGTCTACGTTTAAGATTTTGAATATAAAGTTGGGGGGAGTTCTGGTAGATTTTGGCCAGTGTGAACAAGACCCAGTTGCAACACAAGAAGGCTGCAAGTTATAAATGTGCACATTACGTCTACTGCATGAATCCCTCTGGAAAGCAGTGTCGTGCTGTTGCTAATCAGCTGCATCACTGTCGTCTTTGTGGTCTCTGAACGTTTTATTACTTGATATTTCTTCATGGTCACAATAAAAATGTGTTCATTTAACAAGCCAAGAGCCTAAATAGCGTATTCTGTCAGGGTAGAAAGTGGACTGTACTGGTCCATAGGGGTCTGCTGCAATTGAGAGCCACTGCTCAGTTTGTTTCCTCTAAGGACAGAAATAGCAGCAACGTCAATTTTGGTTTTCTTTGAATGAGTTCTGTTTAAACTTGACTCATCATTGCAACAGGAGGAGTTTCCTCAACGCACAGTCCCTGAACAGAGTCACAGGGGACACAGAACAAGAATATTTCTGAAATCTTGAAAATTCTTCTGAAAGAAGCTGGGTTGTTTGCATTCTGTAAGCGTGCAAGAGAAGTACGAGCTTTCTCTCTGATAAACCATGTCTTGTGATGATGATGTTGTGACAAAGCAGAACCTCTGTAGGAAATAATTTTGTTGATGATCTGGACCAAATGTCCCCACGTCTTTGCTGAAAATACAACTTTTTTGCAAATATTCCCCAAGCATTTGTACCAAACAACTCAAAACCTTCACTGAGTGCTGTAAGAACAAGCACACTGAAGTGAATTTCTATTTTCTTTGAACACTACAAGCAACTGCTCTGATTCTTTTAGCCATCTACTTGTGCTCGCATTGGTTTGATTTTATAAGCCCTCCCTATAATTAGAAATTCTTTCTGTGTGTAAAGGCAGTAACCATATGCACGTTTTAATCCTCGTGGATGCTGTGGCTGACAAAAATCGTGAAAGGAGAAGTTAAAAAAATCTGTCAAAAATCTTCTGAGGGGTGTATCTAAAGCATTAGAGATCTGTTCTTTCCAGAGAGGATCTCAAACGTTTCTGGTTCTGGGGATCTTCAACTTGAATTGTCTTTGCATTTCATTTTATTGGGCTGTTGGGCTGCTCCTGTACCTACTTCTGTGTCAATGGCAAGTTTCTCCTCATTAAGTGACAGAGGAGGTAGGTCAGTGCCAAATGCTTTTGAAAAGAAACCCCAAAATATTACAGTAAAGAGAGAAATTCCTGTACTTAAATTTAGTGTTTAATCAAATGTGTCCCTGATTTTGGTTGTGCATTGAAAAGGCCCGTGATTCATAGCTTCGTTATTGCAATGGCAGCCTAATCCCAGGACCGAGCCAGCTCTTTGGTGGTGCCGAGTGGAATCATCAGTTGAACAGTGATGTTTAAAAAGAGGAATGTTGCTACGGTGGGTTGAAGTTCAGCTGCTATAGAAAACAAGGGGGATGGTTGATTCCTGTCTGGTTTCTTCCCTTCTGCAGTGTCCTGTTCGCTCCCTGACATCGAGTTGTGCAGCAACCTGATTTTATAGCAGATCTTTCATTTCCCTGCTTGCCATTATTTAGGATCTGGTTGCAGCTGCATTGTGTATGCCTAACAACTCAAAGCTTTCAGAGAACATCATTCAATTCCCACCTCCTGCTAAGGGTTTTCGAAGTGTAATACATCACAGAATCAAAATGACTTTCACTAAAAGTTCATGCTGTTTAAATCACACCAAATGTTATATTGAGCTGTAGCATACATAATTCATGTATCATTAACAGCTTCTACACGTCTTTGGCTGCACGGCATACCAATGAATCAGAATGTGTGGGTATTTTTTGATACCTGCCTTTACTTAAATTGTATTTAGAAGCAACAGCGTGTAATTGTACTAACTTGGAAAATCAAACAGGCGTGTAATAAATTATGGTTGGTGATTGACACAGGGAAGTAGGTCTCTTTCCTTTCCTGATGTTGAGTGAGCGAGCTATTTTAAACAGGGAAGTGTCAATAGGTTTTTGTGCTGCTATTAGTATTATTAATAAAAATCCGTTTTCATTGTGTGTAATCGGAGAATTCTCCTGCAGTCACTTAATCCATTGCGTGGCTGATGAATCAGCAGCGTCCTTTAGTAAGACACATCTGTCTGATCAATTGGAATCTTTCACAGGATGCTGGTGTGGAGAAGTGAACACGGTGGCCATGGGATTACCGATGTGTTAAGCCTCTTACTTATGCCCTTAAGAGATGTTTGGCTTCTAATAACTCACAGCCCTACAATTGCATATGCCTGTCATCCCTACCGTTATCCTCCTCCTGTCACACAAGTGTCAAAGACTCTGATTCAGGAGATCTGTTAGTGCCAGCTGAGCACTCTGAAGCTGCTCAAATCCCCATTTCATATTTGGGAGCGTGCTCCAGCACCTGACTGAATCAGAGCCTGAGCCCTACCTCCCATGCAGAAAAGAACCTGGGGGCGTTGGTGGCAGCAAATGCCCATGAGCCAGCAATGTGCCTTTGCGGCCTCAGCCTCCCTTCCTTTCATCCTAGGCTTTCTGCAGTCAGTTTGATTACCTTTGGGACAGAATTTGACTATGAGACTGAGCATGTATGTACACATAACTATAGCCACAGCACACAGAGGTTTGTGGGGGCTGCATCATCTTGTGGGACACTGGGTGTTGATGATCAGTGTTGATGATCCCCTGGTCTGGGCGATCCTGCTCTAGCAGGGGTGTTGGACTGGATGAGCTTTTGAGGTCCCTTTCAACTCCTCATATTCTGT
Source organism: Mesitornis unicolor (assembly GCF_000695765.1). Lineage (NCBI taxonomy): Eukaryota > Metazoa > Chordata > Aves > Mesitornithiformes > Mesitornithidae > Mesitornis > Mesitornis unicolor. The sequence goes on along the minus strand of NW_010194210.1, from coordinate 2,480 downwards.
GACTCTGTGGTCAGTCACCACCTTGTGATGAAGGCAGTGTCCAAGGTAAAGTTTCACAGACCTGTAAATAATATTTTCCTGAGTGGGCAAGTCAGTGAGTTAGGAAATCTTAGCGTAGCTTGCACTAAACAGATGTTGTGTCATACAAACCAGTGGGAACCTCTGAGCATAGAGCATAAGGGGACTGTGCAGTAAAACAAATGGTTTTGGTATTAAACCACTCAATTATTTATTTTTGTGAAATGACCACTCAGAAAATTGCCACACATAGGAAAAAAAAAAACCAAACAACTCTTATTACCTTCTAATTAAGCAACTGCTTTAGCCAGTTTGTTTTTCCCTCAATCTTCACACTTTTAAAGAGCAACTGAATGGGCATTACCCTGAGTCGGGGCAGAACAGAGCAGCTCTACTCCATCCTTTCACTGCAGGGCCTTTGCTCTTGCGTTCCACTGAACTGTGACTAAATGAGCTACAGCAAATTATCCTCACCCTAGCAAGAAATCGGGGGGAAAAATTAGCATATTAAAAATTGGTTTAATTAAACATCAGGACTTACTGAATATTATTACAACGTATCTGTGGCGTAACATGAAAAAATGGATAATGTTCTTGTGAAAGTTGTGCAGTTTTAATATCACTAACAATTAATATGACAGACTGTCATGTTAGCATTTAATTTACCCTTTAAAAACAAATTTGAGACTTAATTTTTCTTCTATTTCTGTTTTACCACTGTTTATAACCAGGAGAAATAAAGGCTTAGTGAGATAGGAGGAAGTGAACCTGGGAGAAATGTATGAACCGTGCCTGAGAGCAGAGTGCATTGGCATTTCTAGTGTGACTTTTGTGTTACTCTGCAAATAAGTAGCCCTCTTGGGCATTAAACTGTTTATTCAATTTCTGAGGATCTGCCTTTCCTCTGTGTGACTCAAACTGTCTGTAAGTCAAGTTTGCTTAGAGCTGCAATGAGGTGTAACTGTTCTTGCCATCCATAAAAGCAGATCTACTCAACTGCAGCACCGAGCTCTGTGCTGCCCTGGCCAGGGTGAGGTGAAAGGCTGAGCAGAAGGCAGAGGTGGTGCCCGAAAATGCTGTCATCCTCCCCAAAGTAAGCTTTGCTTTTCACCTCCACAGGTTGGACTCCCAGCTATTTATGCCGTAAGCAAACAGATGACATGGGAATGAGTTCTTTGGCTGGTTGGTTACTGCTGAGATGTGTGATTACCAGTTTAGATGCATCATCTCAGAATGTAAATGAATCTTTAAGTGTGGGAAAGCACAGTATGCATCTAATGCAGGTGTATGCAAATACAAAAGGGCTTTTAAGTGCTTTGAAGCACAATTCCGAAAGATATGGCACTGTCAGCCACAGACTGCAGCATCTCCTGGTTTAACTGGGCATGAATCAACATGGTATATCCTTATTGCAAAATGCCCTCAGTATTTAGAAAAAATTAAATTTACTAATAATCACTGCCAAACTCTGAATAGTTTTTGCTTAGGATTTTGGTTTTTCTCTTGCTGGGAGCTATGGGTGTCTGTATTTTAAAGGTGGAGAGGAGCTGACTAGGGGTGTGCACTGCAGGATTAGCTCCAAGAACACATTTGTGTGCCGAGGTGGTCTCTGCCCTAGGGACGTGTCGTTTAAAATATCAGGGGTGATGGGGAGGAGGAAAGGAAGCATTTATATTCATTGTATAGTTTGTGCCTTCATCAGCGCTGAGTGTGGTTTCATGAGTGAGAATAAAGCTGGGGTTTTGTGTGTTTTGGAAAGGTCAGCCTTCCTATTCCAGCCCTGATATTTGGGCAAGCTCGCTTGCATGCTTGATCGCAGAATTATTTTCAGCTCAGTTTCTCTTTTCTCTTCTTGTTTGAGGAAACTTGCTCCGGCTGCAAAAAAAAAAAACCCAAAAATGTAGTGGTGAGAGAAATGGAGATGTTTTCATGTAGCAGGCAAGTCCTCTCTGAGGGGAGCAGGACCCCAGGAGGGAGCTGTGGTGCTCCTGGTAACTCAGACTGCACATAGAGCTTTTATAGAGCTCATTGCTGTCGTCAGTGTCACAAGAGGTGCTTGTAGACAGATGTTCCTCGAAGTTCACCACCCCTGATTGCACCATTTCACTCTATGCATGAGGCAATGACCAAAGAGAGAGGATGCTGTAATACAAAGGAATCGAAAAGCTTTGTGGGCTGGGTTGGACCGCTGATGCTGGCTGTTTGAGCCCATAACCAGGCTTACTTATATATGACCTAGGGACAGATGTCTGCTTACTGAAGCTTTCTGCTTCACAGTTACACTTGCTCTGTTTCTGTGTGCTCTCACCCACTGCCATTCCTCATGCAAGGAAAATGGCTCTCCCTTGACTCTGAGCTGGTCCCCTTGTATCAAGGATGTTTGATGGGATTTGGAGTTGTTGAGAACAGTTGATATTGGGTTTTCTGTGCAGTGGAAGCAGAGGTGACAATTTCATTCGTAA
>NW_010194209.1:0-4551 GCF_000695765.1 Mesitornis unicolor | reverse complement strand
AAACCTCAATATTAAACCTCAAGATCATTTCACCCAGGCCACAGTAACCACCCTTTCTTTCTATACTTTCTTGCTTTCTTGGGTGACAATTCCTGTAATCAAACCTGATCAATTCAGAGCTCATGCAGGAAAAGGGCTGAGCCAGGGCTGCGGCTGAGCGGATATTTCTCAAATGACACTGAAGCGAACAAGAAAACAGATCTTCACCCTATCCAGAGCTACGCAGCCAAAATCCATTTTACTTCCACATCACTTCTCCAGCTACACCAGCTGCATTTAATGCCCTTCCTCACACATTGCTGTCACCGTGTCTTGAAACACTATGGATTTTAGACGGGAGGCTGAGGACCCCAGTATTTGTTGTATCACTTCCATGCTGAGACGTTTGCCCGTATCTTGCCCCTGTGTGCAAAGGGGATTGCATCCTTCACCTGTCTTCGTGGTAGAGCTGCAGCCTCAGAGGTGCAGCCACCAAGAGAAGAACAGATGGGCAAAGCTGGGCTTTGGGATGGGATTTTGCTAAGCCACGAAAGCCAAAAACCACAGGAAAGCCTTGCTCCAGGGAAAGCAGCGGGATGGGGACCAGCACAGCCAAAATCTCACTTTGGATTTACTTCGGGCAGTCTTCAGGGGTTGGAGAAGCTCCCACGGGACATCCCCAGCACAGTAAGGGCTGGTGCAACCAAGCACCCCAAAGTCGCAAAGGAAAAAAGCTGCTTTTGCCCGAAGCTTCACTTTCTCTTCTCCCCTGGCTCCGCTCAGTGCTTATCCCACGTCCAACAAGTCCTCAAAGCAGAGGAAAGCCTGACTCACTCCTATCACGGTCATCAGTCATCCATACATGTGGCTTTGGTCTGTGGAAAAAGAAACCAGTTTAATTTTCCAATAGTTCATAGTTTTTCTGCTGGCAGAGAGAGCTGTGAATTTTTTACGGGGGCCCTTTGCTCCGTACGCGTTTGTGTTTTCATCTCCTTCGCCTGGAACGGCTCCCACTGGAAACCTGAGCGGCTGCAGGGAAGCCACGGGGCACGGGGGCAGCTTCGTCTCATGCCACGCGGCTTCGCTGAAGCATTTTGTCCCCTCTCCCCATTCGTGGGACAGCCCTGGACAGATGAATACGGCCCCAGCAGCACCCACTGCCTCCATACCCACGCACCGCATTTGGAAAGGGGCTGAGCTGCTTTCGGAGGAACCTGCCTGGCACGAGAGGCAGGAGGGTAAAGAGTGCCCCAAGGTCATGGCTGTGGGGAAGGAAACACTCGTTCAATGTCTTCGATCCTACACAAACACCCCCTCAAACTGACACTGGGAAACTCAATGCTGGTTTCCTGAAGAGCAAAACTGCCTCTTGTAAGGCACAACAGACCCCAAAGGCTTCCAGCAGCTGCACAAGGTGGTGAACCCCGAGTGCAACGTCTACGGCCACCACTCGACACAACGCTCACGTGAAGGGGTGCTCCAGACACCCAGATTCAGCTGAACTGCGTTTTGCATCTGAAAGCAGAGATGGGATCAAACCCAAACCCTGACTTCGAAGTGAGCTGGAAAAGACTTTTCCTTGGCTCCTTTAGCAAAAGTCACCCAAACACAAACGCCTCAGGGAGGGCTGGGATCTCAGAGACCCGATCCAACCTTTGCACCACGTACCCTGACATCCATACAAAACCTCACCCAAACAATTTCCACACTCGGGCTCGTTCAAGGCATTGCAGGCTCCTCCAGCACGAGTTGAATTCTTTTTGCCTTGCTGCTGGTTTGAATTTACTCCCTGGATCAGCATCCACTGAACTGCACTGAGCCGCAGCCACGTCAAACCGCCCAGGCCAACTTTTCTCTTGGCCCTACAGACCAGGACGTGTTTACCCAGCGCTCGGAAAACGACACAGCTTTTATTTTAGCTCAGAGGAGAGACCAAGGGGTCACCTTTAAGCTACAAGTGGTATAAATAGCGGCTGAGTGGAAAGAGCAATGTACAGAAAGGCATGGAAGAGCTCTCTCCAGGCAGGAGGAGGAAAGCGAGATCCCCAAACTCTGAGCAGATACGTATTTAATAGAGCAGTTAATGGGGACCAGGGTCAGCCCCATCTGTCCCACCACCTTACGGATGTGGGCAAGTTCACCGCTGCCTCAACCTACACATTCGTGTATACTCGTGCCAGGGGATGCAGTGATGCTAACCTTTGGCAGGCAGAAATGTCTGCAACACTCCTGGCCCTGAGCTTTCTCCTGCGCTCGTACGCAGCTGCCAGGTTTCTGTCCAAGGAGACGCAGGGAGGCAAAGAGGTTCTTTAGAGGCTCTGGGGCTCTTGAGCTTGGAGCAGAGGAGACTGAGGGGTGCCCTCATTCCTGGGGATCCATTGGGAAAGGGCAGTGTCAGGAGGAAGGAGCCAGGCTCTGCTCTGGGATGGCCAATGCCAGGACAAGGGGCAATGGTCCCAAGCTGGAGCACAGGAGGTTCAAGCTGAAGATGAGGCCAAACTTTGTCAGTGAGGGTTATGGAGCATGGCCCAGGCTGCCCAGAGAGGTTGTGGAGTCTCCTTGTGTGGAGACACCCAAAGCCCTGGCCGTGTTCCTGTGTGACTGCTCTGGTGCTCCTGCTCTGGCAGGGGTTGCACTGGGGGAGCTTTCCAGGTCCCTTCCAACTCCTCACATCCTGGGATTCTGTGATTCGGTACAAGGAGTTTGCATCTCTGTGCTTACACTGGCACAAACTTCTTCACAGCGTCCAGCGCCAAGAGAAGCCTGCGGGGAGATGCGCGAGAGCGGATTTTCGGCAGCGGAGCAGCTCGCTGTTGCATCAGCAGCCTCGGGGTATTATTACAAGGGCTGCAGAGCGCACGCTTGGCCGCCGTTCGCTGTCGGCCTCCCAGGGCAAAACGTGGAGGAGAAACCAGCTTAGTCACGGCACTTTGGAAAAGGGGTAACCTCAGCGGGGGAACGGGGCCTCTCTGCCTGGAAAGGCGCCCGTCAAAATAGGTTTCTCCAGTTTCTCATTGCCCCATGGGGGAGGAGAGAGGAAAGGATCTTATTCTCTGTAAGAAAAGGGAAAAGGCTATGCTGGTATCCTTGCAGGGGTTTAGCTGCACAGCACAGGGATGTGTTCGTATCCTGAGCTTCTGCTGTAGGACATGGGACATCCATCCTTGCTCTGGAGATGGACGTTTGGGTCTCTGGTGTTCCCAAGCCAGGTCTGCACCTTGCTGCACCCGCTCCACCCTTCCCAACGTGGTTTATTGACTGTAGAGAGTTTTATGAGGCACTTCCAGAGCCGGTTTCACACTGCAGCCCAGGCAGACACATCCCAAGCATCACTGTGGCTTTTCCTCAGCAAAATTAAAGAAATCTTTCAATATTTTTTTAAAACCCAATTTCCCTCCTTTTTTAAATAGCAGTAGAGACTATTCTTGAGTAAAACACCCCCAAGAAGCAGCAGTGAATGACTCTGTCCCTTCGTACTCTCTCACAGGAAATCAAAGACCCGTGATGAGTAAGTACAGGAGAGCAATGCCTGCAGGTCCCACCTTGGACCCCTGCCCCATCGCACCGCTCTGCATCCCAGGGGATGGACCCACAAACTCCAGGTATGCTCCCTGCACCCTTCCTCCCGCTCCAGGTTACGTCAGCGTACGAAGTCTTGTGTGGGGTAACGAACCCGGATGATTGATGCCGTGGCGCTGCTCCAGGCAGCTCTTTCCCAAGGACAAAAAGGCGTGGGAAGGGTTTGGAGGATGGGGAAGAGAAGGGTTGGGAATAACATGGCCTGGGAGGTGGTTCCTGCTGGCCCTCAGACAGAGCTCCATCACCTCTGTAAGAGTGCACAGAGTCAAATGCAGTTTACGGGGGTGGAAGGGCTCTCCCTTTGCTCAAAGTGAGCTTCTCGGCAGTTTATTGGTCCCAGACTGCAAGTGCAGGGAAGCCCCACAGCTCCCGCGCTCCCAGGGAAGCTGCGAGGATGAAGGTGTCCCATCAGTGTCCTGGTTTAAGCCAAACAGAACTAATTATCTATTTAGTGATTTTACTTTTCAGCTCAGTCTCTTTTAAGTGGCTGAACTTGCTGAAACCAGCAGCAAGGCTGTCTGGTTTTCCCAGACAGTGTGTACTGATAATGTTCAAGGCCAAACTGTCTCACCATGGGGGCCGTGTCTGCACCTTCAGGGGGGACGCGGACCCAAACCTGCCCAACCAGGGATTGCATCCCACACACGTCATACTCAGTGGAAAGCCCAGGGATCACCAGGGTCTCAACCCTTCCAGCTTGGCCCCTTCCTTCCCTCTCCACCCCTGCAATGGCCCAAGGCCCAGCAGACCCTGCTGGTTCATCTGCCTCTGATCCTGAGCCCTGTGTTCCTGCATCAGCTCCCACTGCTGCTGGGTCCAGACTGGGACTTTTCCAGTGCTCCCAGAGCCTCTGGGGACGTCATCCTCATTGAGGGAGGATTTTATACTGGTTTTGTCTGTATATTTGTACATATCTGTCTATATTCCTTTATCTCCCTATTTACATTGTTATCCTGTAGCACCAGTATTATTGTTTTATTAAACCTGTTATTT
>NW_010194208.1:16836-18667 GCF_000695765.1 Mesitornis unicolor | reverse complement strand
TTTCATTATCTCTTCACAACAACGAAGAGAAAAGAACTAAGGAGAGAATAATACAAGCTTAAAGCTTACCTGATGCTACCTAAACCAAAAGTCTGAATGGATACTGCTGTACAGAAGACTTTTTGATATATTATTAGATAAATAATCTAGCTAAATTTAATCTACTTCTGCCTATATTAGAAGTATTTAAGAGTTTTCAAGATAAGGAAAATTACTTCTGTTGAACAAAGCAATTAATGTGCACTTCAATAATTGCTGTGCAATCTGATATTAAAATAATTTAATATTAAGATTACCTTTTCTGTCCTTAGAAGTAGGTATTTCCTAAACACAAGAGAAGACACATGGGCAAATTTGTAAAATGTACCTAAGTGTCTGTGGAAGCACCCTAGCACTCCATGGAGTTGTCAGAAAGGCTTTTAGTTACACAACAGAATGGCTAATTTCTTAATTATATTGACATTATGACCAAAAGCTCCTTCTGTAAGGAACCTGAAAACGGTTCTGACTGAATGAATTTTCATTATTTTGATTCTTTTTACAGCTTGTAAACAATCATAAATTTTGTCTGGAAAAATGAAAATGTTCCCTACTGTCTGACAAACCAAATTAGCCCTGAAGACAAGCAATAAAAGGTGTCAATCAATATATGTAACTACCTGACCAAACATCTATTATTCATCTTTTTATCACGCTTCCTACACAGCATGCAGGGATCTCAGAGATTCAAGGTCAGTAAATATTCCAACACAAAAATCTTCTTTGTCATATGATGGGGTGATGGATCTGTACAGAAGACATATAGTTTGAATTTTTTTTTTTTAATTTCGCTGGCTCTGCTAATAATATCAACAGGTGCCTGTGACAGTTGATAAGCCAGAAAATGCATGCCTGCAAAATAGTTTCTACAGCTCTCTATATGTGTGTATATGGATATACACACAGTTGTACTCCCACACACACCCTGAAAATCCCCAAACCAAAGAATTAATTGTATAATGCCATATAAAATAAGATGCAAGCATAGGAAGCTAGTGAAGTTCTGCCTCAGTTTTACAGCTATTTTTTTTCAATGTGTGTTCAGAGGTTTCTGACTCAGGGCTGCAACACGCTACTTGCTCTGAAGCTCTGATGAGCTCTCCAGCATCCTGAAACATCACATTTCAGGCTCTGCTAAGGTTTAGTACGATGGGTGTCACTTCACTTGTTTGCAATTTTCCTTAAGAAGGCAATGGGACGTAAAACACTCCAGTCAAGAACCAACGAAGAGTCAAAAATAAACACCTTTCAGTTTATAAGATTAAAACAAAACTAAACAAAAAAAAACCCTAAAAAAGCCTTAGCACCAAGGAAAAAACCCACACAGACCATTTCTGAAACTATTTCAATTAAAAGGTAACTGCAGGATGGCCCCAGTTTTACCTGCAATGTGCCACTCATACTATTTTTTTTCTCTCCAGACTGACAAAAATACATCTATAAATTACTGTTAACATCAACTCTCGCAGTCCAATTCATTCAGTCAATGAATGGGACAACACTACGATGTCCACTAACCATAGATAATGTGCTAGATGCAGTTTCCAACTTGAAAGCAGATTGCTGGAGCACTTTTACAGAGAGGACCTGGGTTTCAAAGCCATTTCATTTCAGGCTGTGCTCTATATGTGCAATTATGTGCTGACATTGCCTTATGCATGCTTCAGCACCTGATTTCACCATCTGATGCTACAATAGTGCACCCTGATACCTTTGATCTCGGTTCCAGCTCAACTGAGTGCGACACAGCTCACCTCTGTTGCATCCCCTGCCCAAGATAAGGTTGCCCGTG
>NW_010194208.1:15935-16805 GCF_000695765.1 Mesitornis unicolor | reverse complement strand
CCTGCTGTCCCCAGATCTTCTCTGACTTGGATGACGGGAGAAGTGTGTGTTGCTCAGTCCCAGCTCACCATCCTGCCCGGCTGCTGAGGAGCCTGTGTGTTAACTGCTACATTTACAGGCTTTTCAGCAGCTGGGATATTCTTAACTTTAGGGCAGTTTGGGTACAGTCATATCTTATTTGTGTATACAAAAGCTAAAACAAAACCCAAACCATAAAAATGATTGAGTGTGGGGGTCTTTGCTTATAGAGACATTTTGAAAGTACAGCTCCTACTTATTCGTGTGACTATTTGTCACAGCAAGGCCAGCCTTCATATTTGTGTGGTTTTTTTTTCTCTCCCCATTTTTGTTTGTTTGTTTGAGTGTTTGTTGTTGTTGTCATCATTGGTTTTTTGTTTTGTTTTGTTTTTAAAATTTTGTTTTGACTTACTGTTCTGCTAGTTTTAGGCCTTATTGCCTTCTTCAGCATTTGCCTGCATAGCAACTTCATGCACTTGAAAGACTGCTATCAAGCAGTAGCCATCACTAATGAGGGGCAAACCCTTAGGAATTTCATTCTTGCTAATTTCTCCTCAGGGACATAGTGGTTTTTCCACCTCACACTAACTCTGTGAGTCTAGCCCACTAGCTGTGAGCAGGTGGGAATTAGTTGGGATAGGGCAGCCTGAATATGGGCCAGGTTCTCCTGGGAACCCTCCAACCATTCCACTGCCCCTCTCACAGTTCCTATTACCCACAGTTAAAGCAACCACATTGTCTTCAGGAGTCAAAAACAGGCATGGGGAAGGCAGAAGGACCTTTTCAAGTAGTGCTGTGTCAGCTCAGACAGCTGCAGATGCTGTGTTTGCTGGGGAAAGAGACGGCAGCGGT
>NW_010194208.1:0-15904 GCF_000695765.1 Mesitornis unicolor | reverse complement strand
GCGGTTCAGAGAGCAGAAGTCACTGGTGTTGCAGTAGTTTTACTGCTGTGTTGAAGAGACTACCAATTTCAATACAGAGCCAGGGACAATGACCAAATTCTGCCAGCTGTGGAAATCACCTCAGATAGCTAGAGATTATATAACAGGGCTAGAAATGAAATAGGAAACTGATTTATTCTCATTGTCCATTACTGCAATTCAGTGCAATTTATTTAAGGCTACTATCTCTCACTCTAAGGGAAAATGCAAACATTAGTCTTCACAGACTGTATCTTGGATACCAGGAGTCCGGATAATTAGTTTGTTACCCTTTTGTGAGTGTGCGATCTTCTCATGTTTTTTTTAGATAGGAGTCTAATCAGCTGCAGTGTATGTGTGGGCTTGTGTACACATCACAGCTTAAACAAACAGGAGATGGTTGTTATCTTCCAATCAGTGATGCCCTCAATTTTCTTTTAGTGACAGTTTTTATTAATTTTGAACAGTACTTACATTCTTACATAAAAAATCTAAATTGTTATACAGAAACCTTATTTCTTTTGCTTAGATTGCCCAGAAATCTTTGTGACAGGAGTAAGAAGGAGATGAGCACAGGCCACAATCTGAGTGTTTCTCTTGGTTTTAGGACAGATTTTTCTGTCCCTGTTAATCAGTACATGGCTAGCTTATCTGTCCCATGCAACTCCCTTCCGGTGCATTTTGAGGTGCAGCTACATCTTGACTATTGTGTGCATGTCCTATGTACCATGATCCTGAAGACCCAATCATTGCTTTATGAAGACATACAGATTCAACAAGCAGGAACTTTATGTTGTACTTTACATGGAGCTGTAATAAACACCACCAATGGGCAAACATTTAGAGACAGTGAGGGAAGCAAAAATCGCTTCTGATTTCTCTTGACCCTATGAAAATGTCCATCCTCCTAAGTAATATTGGCAGAGAGTCAATCTGTGTGACCTTTCCTATTGTCAAAGACAAAGCTATGAGAAAAGAAGACGTCCTACATGACAAAGAAAGACAAAAAGCTCAGCTTTTGCCAGTTCTGTTGAAACTAGAGGAAGTCACCAATATATTCAACTTATTGGATTGTGAGATTTTGCCCCCTTTCCATTATTTCCACTTCCTCCTTGACTGTTTTAGGGTTTTGACTAGAGACAGATGATTTTTGCTCTGCTGGAGCAGAAGAGATTTTGCTGGAGATTGTGTAATGGGAAGGTGAAGTCCATCCGTGAGTCCTGAGAGAACTGATGGATGAAGTTGCCAAATCACTATCCATCATATCTGAAAGGTTGTGGCAGTCTGGTAAAGTTCCTGATGACTGGAAAAGGGGAATCTTAACCCCCATTTTCAAAAAGGGGAAAAAGAAAGACCCGGGAAACTATCTGCCAGTCAGTTTCATCTCTGCGTCTGGCAAGATCATGGAGTAGATCCTCCTGAAGAGTCTCCTAAGGCAGAGGGGGAACAAGGATGCAGTGATTGGTGGTAACCAGCATGGCTTCACCAAGGGCAAATCATGCCTCACCGACTTAGTGACCTTTTATGATGGAGTTACAGCTTTGGTGGATAAGGAAAGAGCAAGCGATGTAATCTCTCTGGATCTGTGCAAAGCATTCGATGATGTCCGACTTGACATACTGGTCATGAAACTGCAGAAATGTGGATTTAATAGATGGATCACTTGCTGGATAAGGAATCGGCTGGATTGTCACACTCAGAGTGTTGCAGTCAATAGCTCAATGCTCAAATGGAGACCAGTGACGAGCGGTGTTCCTCAGGGATCAGTACTGGGACCAGTGCTGTTCAACATCTTTGTTGGTGCAATAGACAGTGGAATCCAGTGCACATTCAGCAAGTTTGCTAATAACACCATGCTTGGTGGTGCAGTTGACACGCTGGAAGGGCAGGATGCCATCCAGAGATTTTTTTGTCTTGGTGTAGAAAAATTAGAATATCATCCCAGAACGTCCCAGGCCAAGTGCAAGGTCCTGCGCCTGGGTAGGGGCAATCCCAAGCACAAATACAGAGTGGGCAGAGAATGGCTTTAGAGCAGTCCCAAGGAGAAGGACTTTAGGGTGTTGGCCAATGAAAAACTCAACATGAGCCAACAATGTACATTTGCACCCCAGAAGGCCAACCACATCCTGGACTGCATGAAAGGAAGTGTGGCCAGCAGGTCAAGGGAGGGGATTCTGCCCCTCTACTCTGCTCTGGTGAGACCCCACCTGGAGTACTGCATCCAGTTCTGGGGCCCCAATATAAGAAGGACATTGAGCTGTTGGAGCAGGTCCAGAGGAGGGCCACGAAGATGATCCGAGGGCTGGACCACCTCTCCTATGAGGACTGACTGAGAGAGTTGGGGCTGTTCATCCTGGAGAAGAGAAGGCTCTGGGGAAACCTTATTGAGGCTTTCCAGTTCCTGAAGGGGTCCTATGGGAAAACTGGGGAGGGACTTTTTACAAGGGCAGGTAGTGATAGAATGAAGAGGAATGGTTTTAAACTGGAAGAGGGTAGATTTAGACAAGATATTAGAAAGAAATTCTTTACTATGAGGGTGGTGAGACACTGACACAGGTTGCCCAGGAAAGCTGTGGATGCCACCTCCCTGTAAGTGTTCAAGGCTAGGTTGGACAGGATTTTGAGAAACCTGGTCCATGGCAGGGGGGGTTGGGCTAGATGATCTTTAAGGTCTCTTCCAACCCAAACCATCCTATGATTCTATGATTCTATGAAGTCAAGCCACCCTGGTACAGAGACTTTGCTCAACTAGGATGAAGACACCAGGATCCTAATGATGCTACACACTAATTCCTGCTTTCCCAGGTAGCTGCTAAATGACCACGTGATGCTTCAACAGCATCAGAGAATAATATTTAAAATAAACCAAAGAGGAAAATCAGGTTTAGATGGTAGTTGAGGGCACTGGTTAAAGACACATTTGCTGTACAGGTCTTCATGTGACCCTCAAAAAGACCCATATCCTGGAAAAATTCTTCCATAATGCATTTCATCTTAAAGACAAAAGCTAATTAATTTGCATTGTATGCATCAGGAGCAGACCCTCAACAGCTTAATCAAGGCTCACTCAACCTTGTACCCACCACTGAATCTTCCAGAAGGTCCCTTGCCCAAGCCTGGTCAGACTAGCTCCTTGAGTTCCTCTGCAGCCGAATAGACCAGCGGCATTTCCAAAACCACATGTTCCCGGAAGGTCACATTTTACTTTCTAACCTTGGGCCTGTTAGGGAGTGAGGGGGTGCATGAATCACAGCTCACTGCTCTTTGATTGAGCCCTGCAGCTGTGGTTTCACACTGGGCTCTGACAGACAAGACCACATTTTAATGCTTCATCCCTCCCTACTGGCTGTTATTGTGTGGTTTGTGGTTTATTATCTAAATGTCTATGAGAAGATTAATAGTTTTAGTGCTAATGGGTTCCTGATTATAACCAAAGATCTGCAAAGGCCCAGAGACAGATTTTCTTATGCTCACTTGCACAATCTAGAGATGCCAGAAAGTGGAGAGGGGAAGCTGTGAGTGCAGCACCCTGCCCCGAGCTGCCTGTGTGCCTCTGCCTACACACAAACACACACAGAGGTGCACAGGTCATGGCATTCCAGGTCCCTATACCATCCTGTTTTTCTCCTTGCCTTTAACTCTCTCCAGCATTGTACAAACCTGGGCCTGATCACCCTAACATCTGCAGTAAGATGTGTGCAGCTTGGATCAATTTAGGATTAGTCTCTGTCCTCTCTTAACATGTAAGTATAGCCAGGAAAAACCGGTCACACTCCACTTTTGGATGACAGAAGTGAAAGTCTGTGCCTGGCCTGCCTCTACACTTTCCTGCACAGAGCTACTGCCCACAGAAAAGTAAGTCTGGGGATGTGTTTGTTTTGCCTTGTGGTACCCACTTGGCATGTGCAAATAGGACCAGGAAAACAGCAGGAACCAGGCCATAAAACTGGTGTCAATCCCCATGGGCTATTGACTTAAATGGAGGGTCAGTGATTGATACCAACTGGAGATTTGGCCACTGCTCTGCTTCATGTAGCACTGCATAGATTAATTTTTGGATCAGTCAAAGTTATTTGTGAAGTTAGGTCTATTTTGTTGAGCAGTGCTGACTGAAGAAAAAGAGAGTAAAGAAACACTTCTAGAAGCATAAAAATGCTTTGTTTTGGGTTTGGACTTTAAAACCACAAGAACATGTAGAGTCTGCATGCAGTGAGAATTTTATAGGCTTTGCACTTGTCTCTAATCCAAGCTCTGAATGTTATTGAGACAAGACATCAGGCCAGGTCTCCCGTGTCCAAGTATGCTATTTAATCCCTGCCTTAGCAGGAGGAGACCACTAGTGCTTTCTCTTCACCACCTTGGTGAGTGACAGCTGAAAACACAAGAGAAATGTCATTCTGTGCCAGATGACAGGACTTGCCAGCTGACAGGACTTGCCTGCCCTTTTGTGTATTGGGATTTGTTTTTTGATTGGTGAGGTTTTTTTCTTGATAAATCAAAGAGAACAAGCAGTATGATCCAGAAGGTTAATTAATTATTCAGGTAGTATTTATTTAAACAGGGACCCATAGGGATGCACCATGATGCGCAAGAATGAGCTGCCAAGCATCAAATGTGGTGAAAGGCTGCAGAGAACCAGGAGCAGCATACCCCCCTTCCCAGTACTTCTCTGTGGCAGGAAATCAGACAGTATCAGCCCCCATATGCACTGTTCAGATGTGGTTCCCTGTTACACCACTTTTCTTAAGTTGTTCACCAAATAAATCTTTGTTATGGTTTGGTGGGGGGCAGAGGTAGCTGCTCTGTGAGAGCTTTTTCATACCTCTGTGAAACAAAGGGGGATACACTAATGCATTTACATAAAATAAGCTTTATTGCAATGGGACATGATGTTGTCTGAGTTTGCTAATTTCACTATGTGACCAATATAAATGCAAACCACAACATCTCTTATTTTCACAGAGGAGTGCTTTAGTCTTAGAAAAGGAGGATCATGGCATTGACCTTATGTTCAGGATGAACAAAGTGACATGAACAAAGAAATCCCATGGTGCCTATCTCAATTTAACTGCTTGTTTACTATGTTGACCTTTCTAAATTTACTTGAGAGAATGGTAGCTTTTAAGAGAAAGTGTTTCACAAACTTTTTGCAGTTCTGCCAACTCTTGTGAGTTCATCAAGTTCAATAGTATAGTACTTTCATTTTTAAGATGTTGCATTCTGATTTGAGTAAGCAATTGTCTTCTTTGTCTTCTTTTCATGTTTTCAGTCTTAATGGAAATAGCACAGAAAATGTGATCTCAGAGATGTGGAGGATTCAAAATTAAAAATGGTAATAACACACAACATCTTAATTTTTGTGCCCAGTCTTAAGCTTTTGAGATCCAAATGGTTGAGGTCACCAAGACCAAGCATACAAATAGGCTTTGAATTCAGAGACTGCAGCATTACTTTGCGGTGCATCAGCACTTTCATTTCTAATGTGATCATCAGGTGGCATGAAGCTTCTACGAGAAAGTCCTATAAAGTCTGATAGTTTGCTCACCAGAAAAAGGAGTAAAATTATTAAAAAAAAATACATACCACAGGGCTGTGGGGTTATTAAATGAAATATATGGTAAGTGCTAAATTGTATACTTAAGAGCAAAGGCGGTAGACAGTCCTGAGGATATGTGGAAACATATCCTTGATCTCAAGGGCCCTGAATGGACATTAGGGGACACAATGCAAAAAGCATTTCAACATAAGAAATTCCACCAATGTGATAACAAAGTTAATAAGAGCATTGGGTGTACAAACAAGGAAAAAATAAACAAGAGAGGAGATTAAGGTAATTTTACCTCTCTGTACAGTACAAAGCTGACCACTAGGACAATCCTGCATGGTTGTAAAAGGATGCTGAAAAAAGACAAAGAAACACAAAACTGATACTGGGGCTGAAACAAGTAGACTATTTTCTAGACAGAAACATAATAAATTCTGCTTATCTTATCAGAAAACTACTGAAGCAAATAAACAAGAAATAATCTGATGATGGAAGGAAAACAGGCAATGCTCATAGGAACTTTAATTTAGTGCAGAAAGGCATGACAAAGCCAGTATGTGGAAAAGGGTCTGACATGTTTAGATGAAAACTGAGGACACACTTTTCCTTACTTGATCCAACATGGACCAGCCATTAGACACATCTCCAAGGGAAGTAACAAGTATCCAGCCTCTCCCTGTCCCGACTTTAGGCCTAGCTGCCTTACAGGAAAGGACACATAAATAAAACAGTGTTAATGGACCATCATACAGCCACAGCTAGATGAAACGTAGTGGCCTGTGATGTACAGAAGGTCAAGCTAGATGATTTAATGGTCCCTCCTGGCCTTAAACTTCATAAGTCCTTTCTTACAAGCTGCCCCTTAATGAGCTAACTCCCTGTTTGGACTGGAGTTGGCTCTGAGTTTCACTGAGTTTCACTGCCACAGCAGCACCCAGAACAAATTCAGGTACAGTGCAGGTGTCTGGAGAGAGGTTCATACCTGGGATCCCACACGTGCCAGGAGCAGCACAATGCAGCAGTGTACAGGGCTTGGCTTTCAGGCTTTTTGTTTCTTTGTTTGTTTGTTTTTTCTGGGGCTGGTCTTTGAGACTTCAGTCTCCTGGCTACCTTATCCCCTAAAAAGTGCATCTGTCAGAGGATCTTACTTTCCACACTCACTGTTAGAAAAGCCCGTGAGCTGGTACCCTCATCTGTGGTGCCCAACATGCACCCGAGTGAGCTCCAGCTCCATGCTAAATGGGCCACAAGTCCCTTATGAACCCCTATGGGACGATGACCTGAACATAGGTATTTTAGGTAGACAGAATCTCTGCCTGAAGGCTGTTTGTCGCATTTGAAAAACAGTCTCATTGTTTTGTACATCAGGCAGCTATTCCTTGCTTCAGGGGCTTTAAGCAATGGAGAATACGGATTTCTTCTTCATCCTGCCAAGCTCTCCCATGTATTAGCATTTCTGTGTAGAGTTGATTGACTTGTTAAGAGATTCAGTTTCCGTGGGCATCACAACAAAGGCAGACATCCATCAAGTTTGCTAGAAATTAGTGATCTCGTTTCATTCAAATCTAATCACAAGTGAAGTTTAACTTGCATTTATGAAGGATGAGGCATTCTGATATGGCTTTATGGTTACAAAAAACATATAATGATTTTGATATTGGAGCCAAAAGGACATCATCAGACAGCAGGAGAATTGTCTCCTTGCCAGTATTTAAAATACTTTCAAAACCAAGTGCCCTGAATTGATGCTTTTCCAGCTCTTGAAGGGCATAGTAAATTCTCTAATGAATTGGAAATTATATCTAAATGTAATCAGCAAAAGCACTAGCACAGTTTATTTCCAGATGAGACCTTGAAATTCTGCCCTATTGTTCAGATATCTTTGTTACACTTTCATCCTGTTAATTAATTATTTAACACATTCATCCCTTCTTCCTCTCTATGTCAGTAAGTAGGTGACTTAGTTATATTCAAAATCACAGTCCGATGCAGTTTGCTGACCACAAAAGTCACTGCTGGCTTGTTGTATTTGTATGTGTAGAAATACATGCATAAAGACATATTTGCTCATATAATATAGCTGGTAAATTATCTTTCACTTAAAAAAAAATTAAAAAGTGGTTACTTTACCCTTTGCATTCCATTACATTAAATACATGTGAAATGCAACAAGGAACAGAAAAATATAAATACGGATTTACATATGTGTGTGTGTGTGTGTGTGTGTGTGGTTTTCTATGCTGGCCCAAAATGCATATTTTTTTTTTACAATTGACAGAATTTACTGCAACTAAAATTTTAAAGTATTAAAATGAATCAAAACCAAAAAAATGGTTATTTTCTTTCATAAATGACTGGAAAAATGTTTAGTTCTAGATTCATGTGCTCTACCGCAGCTCAAAAATACTATGTATAAAATGTAACCACAAAACCATCCTTAAATACCTTTTTGATTACTAATGTCTCATTTGATTTGAGGTTTGACTTCAGGTCAATTTTTTTGCAATTTTCAAATACTCCTATGAACTTGCCCAAGCTTTGGACAAATTCACACACTTTAATACAAGAAATAAAGGTCTTGGGCTTTGGCACACACTGTGAGCCATACCAGAGTGAGACAGCAGGCCAAAGTCTACTTTTGTTCTGCTTTCCTCTCTGGACAGTATGAAAACATGTGCAAAGGAAAGTAAGATTCTGTTAGGTGTCTCCAAGTTTTTTAGGGCACTCTGAATGGTGTGCAGTAGCAATTGAATTGCACCCTAAAACGTCAATGAGGTTTTTACTAGAAGAAAGAGAATCCTCCTTAAATGTATCCTTTGCCATCAATGAAGTACAACTAATCAGGGAAATGCACCACATTGCAGAAGCTATGGGTGATTTGAACTAATGTTCAAATCCTTTTGAAAATCGTAGCCCCATGCTTGGATTCACATGTATACAGTCTTGTTCTTCAGCAAAGGTGGGTGAAATTAATTGGATTAGCATTACTAGTTTTTCTTCTGCGAACAAAGCATTGAGATTTTAATGAGGGCCACTGCCCTCTTGAAGGTGATTTCACAGACCATTACAGCCTTGGTGTTAATTAGAGGGAGCTAACAGCTAAAGATTAAAATAAAGTTACTACTTTGGAAAATGCATCATTTTCTCAGTACATTAAATTTTTCAGTAGGAATTTTTACTCACTGCAGCTACAACTAATGTTTTATCTTCAGTTCCATTTTCATTTAATTTTCTTCTACACTGTTTTCAGTATTGTTCTAAACTATATTTTGATGACAGTTGAATGACATCTAAGAAAAATTAGTACTGCAACATTTTAAAATGCCCTTATTTTTTTCATGTACCTTTCACCTCACTTCTCCCCACTTACTTGGGCAAAGCATTATTTGAAATCTTGGGTCACTTCTGAGCTGGGCAAAAGATCAAATTGGCAGGAAAGGTTGTAGACAGCTTTGTGATTACTTTGACAAAAGATGCTCCAAAAGATACAGTGCAAATTGGAAGTCAGTGTGCTAACTGGTTTCAGATGTTTGCAATGTATTGCTTTCTAAGAATGGGTGTGCAGCTGTGCATGATATCCTTGTTTCCCTGCTCCTACTGGTGTCGTTCTGCCTCTACATTAATCTGTCCTTATTTTCTGGTAACAGTTAGGAGAGACAAATCAACGCACATGGTAGAACTAACAACAGCACACAAACCACAGGAATAAATACATGAGGCTTTAAAGCATTAAGTTAGTGTGTCAAATGTGAAGGTAATGATGAGCTATCATGCTCACAGTTTCAGAGGCATGTCACTATTTTTCTGTTTTAGGTGCTGTGGACAAAGGCATTTAGAAAAGCTCTTAATTCCAGTTATTAAGTAATACTGATCTAGCACCCTTACCATTCAGTAAACAGAGATATTAGTATGACTGACAAGGGAATCTGGATATGTTTCAATTGATAATGGCAGTGCAGTCCTGAACTCTAGTACCATCTTACCCTACTAAAAAAGCATAGTGCCTGTATCTGAATTTCTAGGGCTCATCTCTGAAGATTACAGGCTGGTTACTTGTTAGTGGATGTTACAGCCCCCTGCAGCACTTCTGCATGGAGCTCTGCTTGTGGGAAGAGTATGCTCATGTGCCTGGGATGAATTACAGCTTCCCAAGCTCAAGTGGGAATGAATTAGTTGTCTGCTATACTTGATGTAGGTGGCAGGTAATGTATATGTAGTGCACAGAATAAGGATACTGTTAGCACCATTATCTTCCTATTCAGAGTATTATCGCTGTATATAAATAGCTTAACAGGGTGAATGGTGGCTTTTTGAAATAGGGAAGATATAAGCTGGTTGTCTTACACCTGTGTCAGATTGCCTCTGTCAGTGCTATCTACTAATACTCTTGAGCCCTTGCTGCCCTGAACATAAGTGACCTGCACATTGTGAAACATCCTGCAACCTGCCAGTCACTTAAGACAATCAAGTGCCTGATTTCTGGCATTACTGGTAATTTTTTTCTCAGGCTGCTAAGGTTTCTCGCCCTTTCTGCCTGAGTCACCCTGTTTGTCCTGCTAAGATGAACTACACCATCCACAATCCTCTGCATCTCCATCCTCTCCTCTGGTTCTTCTAAATCTTCATGCACTCTTACATGTCCCTTGTTGTTTATTTATGTTCCCAACCTCAGAGGTCAACACAAGAGAAGAGAGAAGCAAAAGGGCAGATTAGAAGAACAGCAGGCCACAAAAGCATCAAGAATAAGCAATGCTCTTGCTTAACAGTGTTTCTGGGTAGAAACACATGAACATCAGACTCGTCTTCTTTAGAGGAAGATACTATATTTGCAGACAGATCTAGTGAGATTTACTATTCATTTGTGTTAACCTAATGCTTTAAGTGATGTATTGTAAATAAGTGATTTTTAAATGTTCTCCGGTGGCAGAAGGCCCACTTGCCCTCACTCTTTTCTGCTATTGATTAATTACAGTATCCTCAATAAGCAGTTTAGGACCCACAACAGACTAAAATATTTTCTCATTTATAACTTTTATTTTTGTCAGATGCACTGAGATAAACATCATCCCTGCCAGAGGAGGAGCCATCTTCAAGGTAAACATCTGCTTGAAGCTATCATCCAAAGAACATCTTCAGAAACACCAGTGAAGTGGCTGTTATTTATTACTTGAGGGGGTTTTTTTTGTAGCTTTATTTTACTGCTTAAGGGTAAGTACGAGTATTCTGTTTACTTACTGTGGTTTGTACTGCATGGCAGAAATACCCAGCCAATGAACAGCAGCAGGTTTTGTGAGGGTTTTTTAGGTTTATTTTTAGGTTCTGCTTCTTCCATATTACTCTGTGTCATTATTTAATAATTTGGAAGACAATTTTACTTTGGAATTAATGTCTTAGATATTTCTTTCTATCCCAGGCTTATCAGCTTTCAAGAAAAGACAGTGGTGGGTTTTTTTCATTGTTTGAGGGTTTTTTGTGGTTGGTGGTTTTTTGTTGTTGTTGTTGGGTTTTTTTGTGATTTTTTTTGTTTTGTGGTTTTTTGGTTTTTTTGTTTCTTTTTGTTTTTTGGTTTTTTTAGAGATGAACATGCAGTGGTACACAAAACACATTAATAAATATGTAAGAGTTTAGAAAAATTCTTAGTTTAAGTTAAAATGTCAAAAGTTAAGATAATAGTGAGCTGTCCTGCGCAATGCTTCAGAGGAATGTCACCGTTTTCCCACTCACTATTTACTAGGTTTTTATAAAGGCATATACAGTATGTTAGCAGGCAGTTCTCCACACATAATCTACAGTTTTGAAAGCTCTGAGATGTGATCAGCTTGCTGTTTAAGCAGTCTGGGATGGTCCTGACAGCACCCTTTGCAGCAGAGGCTGTTCCCTGTTCCTGCAGCCTGGGAGGTTCAGAGGATCACAGCCAAACAGCACAGGGATCTGAACAGACATCAGGCTTTTTTTCACTTGACTTTTAATAGGGAAACTATTCACTTAGTATCACCTCCATCTGAGGACTTTAACCGGTCAGCGGTACAAGAGATACCTGGGTGGGATTTTTTTTGTCACTTAGGGGATAAGAGTTGAGTGTCTGGGTAATCTCAGGGAAAATGATGAGATGATAACTAAAAAGTGTATGAGCACAAATTTTTCTCTTTCATCACTTTGTTTCCTTTGCGTACACTTGTTGGTAATTTGTGTATTGCTACAGTCACTTTCACTACAGGTTCCAGTTACTTCTAAGCAGCCTTCACATGAGAAAAACAAGTAGAAAACCAGAAAGCAGACACATAAAAATAATTTAGAATGTACAGAATGCTCAGGAGCAAGAGAAAGAAGTAAAAACATTGGCTCCATTTTAATGAGGCTGCATACTTACTGTGTCTGAGGACATTTCATTTAAGATTGAGTTTGCTTGAATACAGAGGCATTGTTTTCTAGTTATTTAGCTTGAAATTTCATTATTTCTTCTCTTTGGTTCATCACCAAAAATACATGTTTAAAAAAATCTACTTCCACTTGAGAAACAGTATCATCAGATACCAATGATGTTAAAGAATATTGTTAGTATTTAAACTAATACTTCATAGTCCATTTGAAACTCCTATTGTCAGAAATTGCACTGCTGAAAAGCCATGGCTGCAGTCATCCCATCCCTACCTTCTTAGAAATAATAATGTAAGAGTAGTTGTACCCTGAGAGATCAAAATTCTCCCCACCCCAGGAACTGCCTGTCGTAGACGTCCGGAGAAGGACACAAGGACAGGAGGAAAGCACAGTAATAACCAGAATCTTTTACCAGCTTCATGTGGGCTATAAATCAATTGTGGGACTTCCCCAGTCAGAAATGATGTCTTATTTTTTAAAGTTTTTCGGTAAATTTCTCTTCCAATGAATTTGTCCAACAGCCTTTGAACCTACTTTCTTTCCTGGTGCCCACAAGAAGCTTTGTCCATGTTATACAGCTAAACTGTAGATGTGGAGAGGTATCTTCTCTTGTTTCCTCCAGAACATTCTCCTATTTCTTTTTGATTGCTTTCAGCACTTGAAAAAAAAGTATGAATAATCTTGCTGTACTCACCTTCTCCATTCCATTCAGAGTCTGACAGTTCTTCACTGTAACTTCCTCAAGTCTGAAGACTTAGGACTATATTCAAGATGCCACGGAGGTATTTTCTGCATGATAGCTGCTGTCATAACCTGGATTTTCTTTGTGGCTCTTCTTTGAATTGCCTCCAGTTCTACAGTACTGTTTGAGATGCGTGCAGCATTTAATAAAAAGATTTACTCAGGGACACAATGATATTTTCAGTTCATTTTCTATTATTTTCATATTAATTCCTGCCTACATTGGTGCTAATGTGGGCGATGAACTGAGCAACAAAATGGTCATCATATCAGATTTAGAGAAAGACATTCTTTCATGTCCAGGGGTATCTCAGTATTTCCCATTGGCATAAGCCTTATATCTTCTGGGAGCTAGTTACAGACATAGGTTGTGTGAAAACATTGTATTCACAGTAGTTCGATTAAGAGCTCTCTGAATTCAGCGGGAAGATTTCCACTGACTTAAACGAAAGCTCTTGCAGGCACTAAGGCACTGCCTGACCACCACATAGCTGTAAGAAAACACCAGTAGATAGTTCACTTTTCTTGAAGACTAAGCATACACTATAAATTTTCACTGTTCTAATAAAGACAACTATTCCACAACTAAACAGCTATGCAGGCAGTTTTTCATCTTTTATAACAAACTCTCTCTCATCCTCTACTGTCTTCATCAAGTCAATGGTCAAAGCAGAGGGGAAAAGCCAGTCATGTCCACATTATTTTTCTTCCTTTATGACCAAGACACATCAAACCATTTTATTTTTAATTCTGAAAGTGTAAAGATTTCACACAGGTACACTTGCTCGTGTATTTCATCTTTCTACTTCCCTTCTTCTCTCTCCCATACTTCCCTGGCCTTGCTTGCTTTTCTTTTCCATAGACCCAGCTGGATGGCACCCACTGCAGATTTATCTGTACCCCTCACACTTCTTATTCATCTTAAGTGCCCAGAAGTGTCCACTACTTGGAGAATTCTCCCATGCCCTTCCTAAATCCACTATCAGAGCTTTTTCAGAATTCAGGAAGATTTGAAATAGTACAGAACAGAGGCTAAAAGAAGAGGTGATTAAAAAAACAATCCATATGCATGTGTATATATCCATATATACAGAAAGAGAGAGAAATTAAAATAACAATTATGCTTTTAAAAGAGATTTCTTGTAGATATATACATATGTTTTTAGGAATATTAGTTCTGAAGAAAGTCTGTATCTCAAGAAAGAAATGTTAATGAACAGCTAGCCAGCTTTACTTCTGGACTATGGCTGGTTTCTTCCAGAAAACATATTTCACTTGTTAAAAAAAATAATTAAATTGCTTTTAAGAGCTGGAGAGTTTGTAATAAAGAACAAGAAAGAGTCTGTAACTAGTAAGTCCAAATCATGTTATGAACTGTTATAAAGGCAACATGGATTCTTCTGTCTCTGCTTCTTTGTGCATACAGTTGAAACAATTCACTTGTGTTTTGTTTCATCTTGTTTTGGTTCTTCCTGGGGTATGTCTGTATTTTGCTGTATTTCATGTAACTTCTATTTTTTTGCTATATTATACAGCTGCGTGGAAGTGACTTAATTTTTCTTTGAAGTAATGCATTTTTAACTTCAGCAAATAAAACACAGTATTGTCTTGATGTTGAAATGCAATTTAACAGCATCACTGATACTTTTTTCACATCTTAATTTATTAAAAATCCTCTTTCATTAATTGGGGATTTTTTACTGAATATGATGACTATGAAGCAGCCATTCAAAAACCTAACTAACAAACTCTAGCCCTAAATGCATGAACTGTTTAATACTGAGAGAAATAAGCATATGAGAAGACAATCTTTTCCTGAGCATACTGCTGTGGCAGGTATCCGTGAAGATGCAAGAGGCAGAGGTCCTTACATTATTGGCTTGCAGACCTCATTCAGTGGCACCATATGCAACAGTAAATGCTATTCACTGTGAATATAACAGAAAGAATTGGGTTCAAAAGCACTGCCAGGAAAACTGCCCTGTCTTCAGGCTGACAAGTTTATATGGGTTTGTTAGCATCAGTACAACTGTTACTTAAATACGGAATGAGGAATTGAGTAGAATATTCGTTGAACAACACCTCCACGCTCATTCAATCAAATAATTCAGGCTGGCATTGGAGCGCCTGAGCATAAATTCACCTCTTGCAAGCCTCACCCACTGCATCAAAGAAAGTTTTACCACTTATTTCTAGAGGGAGGGAAAAGGTTTCCCCATAAATATTAATTACAGACCTTCTACTGCTCACAGTCAAATAGAGCAGCAAACCACTGAACCAGAAAACCAGTATATCAGGGTTTCTGAAAGTGCTAATGCATAGAATCATAGAATCATTATGGTTGGAAAAGACCTTTAAGATCATCAACTCCAACTGTTAATACATAAAGTCTTCTTTAAAAAAATAAAACGCTCAACTAAGCAAAGCAATATAACAGTTTGGTCTAGACTGGCTTGGAAAGAACAATTTTAATGGGAAAGCCTCGGGGTGTCAGAGGCAACCATGTGGGGCGCAAGGGTTTCCCAGCACTGGGTCATGTACTCCAGCCTGAGGCACCTGTGTAGAACAGTTATTCTCTTGGTCTAGGAGATATTCAAAGATGGACAGTTTTTGTGAGCTTTTCCTGGGGTCCTGGAATGGCTGTGACAAGCGCAGCCCAAACCAGGAAGACCCAGACCTTGGTGGGAGATGCATCACATCACAGCCTTGGTCTCACACCTGCGTAAATATAACTGGTGTTTTGGTCACCCTTGAATGCTTCCCATCTCAGGGAAGGGAACGTGGTGGAGCCCCCTCTGTCTGGCTTACAGCCATGTGTCCTGACCTGCTGAAATCTTTGTCCTGACCTTCAGTGACCAGGAATATCAGCCACAATCTCCTGCAAAATAAAACAGTCTTATTAAAATCCCATAAAAGCCTGCACTTCTCCAAGAGTTTGGGCCTGATCCAGCACCCAGTATGGTCAAGAGGAGATACTGATAGAATATGGGACACAGGTTGTTTTTACTTCTTTCCTTGCGGTTGCAAGCAGTGACACAGGACGGAACAGGAGGATACAGTCTATAAACACATGGTTCTGTGTGGTGTCACCACCATAGTTTTGGGTTTTTTTGATAATGAGATGACCTACACAGCACTAGGTACGTTGACATCTAACAGAAGACACCTTTCTCAAAGGGAAAAGTGGGTCTTTGCCCAAGAGACTGAGGGGCTGATTGACAG
>NW_010194207.1:104754-131754 GCF_000695765.1 Mesitornis unicolor | reverse complement strand
GCCGGCCCAGCCCTAAACCACGACATTCTCTTAAGCTCAGCTGGGGTTTTGTGGGTCTATACAAATGTTTGCTAGACTACTATAGCTACAGAAGGTAGTGTATGTTTTCATAAGGCAAATGAAAGTTAAATTATTCAATATATGACTACACACTTCGTTTATAATTACTTATGAACGATGTTCATCTACAGATGTCTACAATCTATGTTCCATGGTGCTTTGCTGCTGTCTAGATTATGTATTTTATGTATTTTATTAGTATTATAATGTATTTTTATGTAATATATAGTATTATGTATTATTATGTTGTATTAGTAAAAAAAGGAAGGGATGGGGACACAGCAGGATTTTTTTATAGGCAGATTCATTTAAGCAGTACAAGCAGCAGAATCAGCAGATTATTTTCAGTACATGAAAAGGTCATACTTCTACTCCTGGAGCCTAGACACTTCTGCAGACTGCTGCCTTTTAAGTTGTTTCAACAGTCATACATTGCAACAAATGACTTTTTGCAACATCGTAACTTGTCACTGAAACCTGAACACACAGGACTGATATTGGACTGTACAGCCAACTCCTATGTCAAATATACTAGCTGTGCTTTATGCCTGAATTTCCAGTTCCTAAGGGAAGACCTCTGGCCCTTTCCAATCATTTAGACAGGGATCAGCCTTAGATTATTGCCACTACATTCATGGCATCATATGAGTTATCCTCAGCAATTTTTAGAGCTGTGCTAGCTACTCACTGCTAGAGCAGAGAATAGGGGATCACAATATAATGCAGAAATTATATACTTTGGTAGAAAGTTGAAATTTCCTGGTTGAAAATATATGGAGCGTAAACATAGGCATGAATAAAGATCTCATCAAAAGTTATATTGTTATATTGAAATACTCATTTGCATACATTGATTAATATTTCTTCAATATCTATTTCAGTCTACTAAAGTAAAATATTGGTTTTTTATTCTACATACATATATATCTATTATAAATACTTATGTTGATATATGGCATCATGTGCTTGTTGACAGAATTACTGCCACTACACTTACGAGGAAAAATGACCCTTTAAATTATTTTTTTCTGAATTGTTCAGATTTATTTATTATTAATAGATTTTATACAAAACTACAGAATATTTATAATAATATTTCATTTGAAAACAAGAGCAAATAACCAAACATGACACTCTTATCAGGGATTTTATTTTGTTAGAATTCATTATATTCAATAAGAAAACCACAAATTTTAACAACATATCTTTCCAGAGAGGAAGTATTTCGTCATTAAAAGTTGCAGAAAAGTCTATATTTAGGGATATTATTTGCATCAACTTTCTAAAATCTCATTTCTTAATGAATTAATCACTTTATTATTTTTAAAAAATCATGTCAGTGGTAAGAGCTTTAAAATACATTGTCTACCACAAATACATAAAACTAGGGAGAGTAAAGCTGATGTACAAAATGTTGAACCTCCTTTCATCATCTGTTCTCCACCTATGTCACCATAACAGAAAATGCTTTTAACTCCTTACTGCTATGGTGACTGCCATGACCCTGAGGCATCACCACCCCTACCTGTCCCTACCTACTCCTGGGGCTACCCACCCGCCCACAGCCCAGGACCTCATTTCTGTCCCTTGGGACTATCAACCCCTGCCTAAGTGACATCGCAGCAGAGCTGGTCTCCAGCTCTTCTCAGTCCTGCCCTGTTCAGCTATGGGCCCCACTGAGCCAGACCAACATAGGGCTTCACATCTGTTCCTGGCCTTGGCCTGCCCCTGTCCCATCCCTGTCCTCAGAGTGGTGCCTGCTCATTGGGGCTTGGGCTGTTCCTGGTGCCTCTGGCTACCCTAGATCTGGTTGAGGTGGTGGGACAGGTCCTGGCTGCCAGGTCCTGCCCTGGTGGCTCTCAGGGAGCCCCATAGTCCCTGTGGGGCCCTGACAGTGTCTTTTCTCACATAGTGAGTGCAGAAGTGAATGATGTTGTCAAAACTATCTGCACAGGGCAAATGCTGTGTATCTGATGAAGCAAACAAAGAGTTTGAAGCATCTTCTCATGCTTCTTAGGTTTCCAGTGTTCTAGATGAAAAGGCTTTTCACCAGCAGCCTTGTGGGCCTTACATCTGAGCACCTGTCAGACACACATTTCAAAATGCTGCAGGAACTAGACTGCATTTGCAGACAAAATAAATATAAAACCTTATCTTTCTGTAACTGATTTAGCCTATTTCTATTCAACAGTGGATTATGTCTTAATTATCCTTAATTATTTTATAGAAATAACACCTGAAATTTTGGAAGAAACCCCCCAACTATATCACATTTCTCTGCCTCAGTCTTTTTTTTTTCAAACATTTTTTCAAGAAGTGCTGTTTGGTTTAATTTGTGAATTCCTTAATGTAAACTTTGCCAGTGTAGCTTGATTAAAAGATCTTACATCATTTTGTAACATATACAAGAATCTTGCAGCATACAGTCTCCCTCTCTCTGCCTTTTCCACTACATATATGGCCTCCCTTTATATATATGTTTGTATGACTATATTCATTGGGTATACTTATATGCATTTTTTTTAAACAGTAGCTCACTCTGGGTCTAGTAGGAATAATAGCTCTTTTCATGGAGAAGGGATACCATTTTACTGATTGTGTAGGAATATAACAGAAGCTATACAACACCTCTTTCTTTCTTTCTGATTCTACACTAGAGAAATATATTTTCATCTAATAATGAGGATTTATGATCATTGAGCAAAAAGCCAAGCTGAAAAATGCCAGTGAGTATCATGGCCAAACAGAATACACAGAAATTAAAAATGGAAATAGCTATTTCAGAAACAAAACATATTCACAAGGTCAGTAACTGCAGTACACCTTCACTAGGAGGGCCACTGGGATGTTCAAAGCACTCCAGTTTTCCATAAGGCAGAATTACCTAAGAATCAAGATTCTTGGGAACCCATCCCAAGTTCTCAGCTTCCTGGAGAGATCTGGGCTCTGGAGATGACAGCAGAATTCTGGTTAGTATGGGGATTCCTAAAATCCTTGATGTTCGCATTGAACCTAGAAAAGCCACGGTGACTGCTTGCCCTGGAGAAACATGATGTGGCACCACAGCCTGTCTGGCATAGCTTTTCTCACCCTGTGGACCCCAGAAATCTGCCAGAAATCCAGGCAGGAATTGCTGTCTTCCATCTGACTGGCTAAAAGTCTAGCCATCTGGGTAAAGAAACTTTCAGTTCCCTTCTTTTCAGCTTCTTTGATAGAAAAAAAAATCCTATTTAAACACTATTAAAAGAATTTTTAAATTAACGCTGTAGTGTGGCCATAAAATAATATACTTAGCTTAAATTGTGGTACTTCAATTTATTTGTATTGCCCATTCATTCTGACATTCACCACTGGGACTAGTGAAGTGTCTGGCATTCAATGTTACTAACATGGACATCAAACATGAGATCTTTAGAAGTGGGGAGGGAGTTTCCGTCTGTTGTAGACATTCTGATTTACCTTCAGACTCAGTGCCTGGCTTTGTCTTTGTAAGGATCTGTCACCAGAGAGATCTGCCAACATGCTGCTCTTTTACAAGTCTCCCAGGCCTTTCTCGGGTCAGAAATGTTCTTACAAAATGGATATTTCTCTGTTTTGACACTCTTTACATCAGGATATAGGCAAGATTGTGACATGAAGCTGAGTGATTCTCTGCTAGCTTCTGTGTCAAAGTGTTGAGAAGCTCAGGATGCCCATGTCCGTAGCTCCAGGGCAGCTCAGACTGAAGGCTGTTTTGGGTATCCCAGATTTTCTGCATGGAACTGGGAGTTTCACCAGCTTGGGGTTTCTGAATCCTCAAGCTGGACCGGGGAAATCTTAGGATTCCAACTGAAGCAATATAGATACGCAGTTTTGAAAGGATGAATATGCTCACTTCACAAAAATGACAGTTGCATTACTTTAGGGGATAGCTAGTTTGAACGTGTAAATGCTATTGTTGTAAGTAAAAGCAAACATGGGTAATTGCTATGCTTTAAAACATAACTAAAAAAAGGTAAAAAAAGATTTTTATTAAGGTGGTACTGGCCCAGAAGTCTAAACTTAGGCAGTACTGCACTGCCAAGGAGATATAGCACTACTCAGAAATGTGGACTCCCTGAAGACAATCGTGATTGACAGTTCTTGTGTCTTGTGGAGAGAAAGAACCACACTTACAAAGACCAGATCAGAAGTACACTGGAGAGATGTTTAGAACGGGGTGATAAGAGAATCATAGCACCTTTTGGGCCAACTACTGATGTAGGTAAGATGGTAACTAAAAAGATAGAGATATCTTTCGTATTAATTGTATCTGTCTTGAGATGCATGAAAGTTACCTGGTTCTGTCTTCATTTGCAAGCTAATGAAAAGAACTCACAGGCCAATAAAATTTACCTAAATGTTTCTGTATATACTTATTTTTTGCCTTTGAGATATAGCATTTCTGAGTCTCTAGACACAGCTGAGAGATAAACATTTAGTGAGTTGATTAAAGCCTTTGTTATAATTATTTCATGGCCATAAACAATATTTCAGACAAGAAAAATTTGAAAAGGCAAGACCTGGAATTTTCCGTTTTTACAAGATTCCTTTGAATGACCAGCACCAATACATATTTATAAGTATGATAGAATTGTAAATGTTGAGAAGAATTTTGTAGCAAAGGAGCAGTCTATAAACAAAACAAAATAGCACCCCTATCTACTTCATGCATAGATGCTCATGTAAATTAACTCTGATTATAATCTCTGATTATGGCATGTATGGCAGGACTCCTGGTAGGATGATGAAGATTTGTGTAGGGACCCTTAAAATACAGACTGACTTATCTCATTGCCTACACTCCCCCACAAAAGCAAGGTGTAAATTCAATTTTAAGGAGAGATAACACTTTTCATTCTGTTTTAAAGTTCTGTTTTAAAGCAATTTCTTACCTGGCAGATAGGTAATTTCATCTTCACTTACATCTGTTGAGGTGCAAATTAATTTTCACTGCACACTTCAAGTTATCCTTTTTTGTAACAGAAATTGTAACAGTAAGATATAAATCCATTTCTATGCTAGGTCAATGCTTTTACTGAATGTAGAAGTATGTTGGACTGTGCAAATATAGAGTTGCTTTGAATTTGTGCTATTCCAATACTAAATATATCCAGAAGGATAAAAATATTTATATTTGTACAGGTGGTTGACTGTTTAATATTTTTTTCCTTGGAAAGAAAAGAAACTTTGTTATATTATTATATTAGTATCATATTATTGTTATTTTTACATGTAAGTTAGTTGCTTCTGGAAGTAATCTTGCAGATGATGGTATACAGAAAGGCAACTTTACCTTTCAGATGTTTGTTAGCTATGATTAACTGCATTTTTGACATGCACTGTGTCATAAGGCATTATCATTAAAGTATCATGTGGCATTTTTTATATCAGGAATATCTGCTATTGTGTAGATATTCCAAGTTATTTGTTTTACTACTTTAATATGTGCCCTATTTCTAACTTGCACACTTTAGCATTTAAAAAAAGAAAATTCAAAATTTTAATCTGCACTCATTAGAAAGGCTAAAATTTTTTTCCCAGTAATAACAATAAAAATTTACCTGTTTTCGCAAGCAATTTATTTTTATTCAAACAACATTCTAAGAATAATTGTTTTCAATAGAGCTTTTATTTATTGACAAATGTTTTTCATGGTAGTATAGTGCTGAAAACAATATTACAAGGAATTCAAAACAAAATCAAATGTAAGAATGGAGTAAGAAAATATGTACTTTTTTTGTCTCCAAAAAATCTGGCCTTGCAGTAGCTATAAATTAAAAGTGTGTGAGTAGTTTTCTAAATTAATTAGAAGCACAATATTTAATAGATTAATATGCTTTATTTTCACAGAAACTTTCATACTTTTGTAACTTTGTGCATAGTGAAAATACTAAAACACATATTAAATTAAACTTATGATTTTAATTAATTAGGGTTAGCCTACCTAGCCTACCACAAATGGCGTGTTTTCTCAGAAGAAACATGTCCTTTGTAGCCCTTACAACATAACTGGCACAGGCAAACAATATTTTTTGATAAATAGCAACAGATTTTATTAAGAACAGATGACAATGAAAATTAGTCATAATTTTACCTAAGTCAGTGAGCATGCATTCTTTCTATCAGAATAAGTGGAAGTGATGCTCAGGCTTGCATTCATTATGATGTTCTGCGGGCAGACATGCTAAATCTTAATAGTTATTTTAATGCAGTCTGTAGAAATGGCTTAAAATTACAAATTATGCTAAAAGAAAGTAATTATTTAGTCTGAAAGACATTCAACTAATGTTTTAGATAGCGCCAATATTGTATGTGTACATTTAATAATATAAATGTTTACAATATATGTAAAGAGTCCACAAATCATGTCACAGGCATATGAGATCTTCAAATAAAATGGTTCCAGTTCTAAAGAATTATGCAATGTTATGTCTGTTTTTGACTAATTGATATTTACTGTTGGAATTTGTTTTGAACTGGATCAATCTTGTCAACATTTATCCTATTCTTTACAAGCTTGATAAGTAATCATATCTAAATACATTTGTAGTTACCCACCTTGTCGTATATAGCTGGTGAGCAATCTATTTCTGGTGAGCAATAAAGAAAAAGGACATATTTTCAAGGACTTCTATTTGATTTGTTCCTGCCTTTGGCTTCAGCACAGCAAAACGTCCAAACAAATTTCATTGCTTTCCTAAATTGAGGCCTTAGAAAATAGTTTTCCACTTTTGAAGAAGTCTGAGAGAGAAGCTTAGGAAGCTGTCTTTTTCTTTTTTGTTCCCAATCCCAAGTCAAATATTCTATATTCATCTTAGTAAATTCATGCAATAAAAATTCATTAAACAGATATTTTAATCTCTTAAATTTGGCTAAGTAAAAATTAATGTCAATAGTAGAAGTTCCTTCTTAAAAATTCCCTTGAAATTGCAGTCATCTTACTCATTTTTGTTCTGAGGGTTTTGAAAACAGAGGATAAGCATTTTTGTAAGAGAAAAAATATACTCTATTAATTCCTTATTTGAGAAACGTTTTCTTGAGGAGACTTCAGTTTGGCTACGTTCTGCCTGAAAAGTGGTAGGCTGATGAATGAATGCTTCAAAACCACAGTAACTGGAAATATTTTCAGTTTGCAATATAATTCTTAATGTTACCTTAATAACAGTTGATGGTAGTACTTCATCTATAATATTTACATCCAATTCTGCTACTATGTTCAGAAAAGTTATAACCACAGCACCTATTTCTTTCAGAAATCTAGTTTACTTTAGCACATTTTTTGTTTCATGGTGAAGAACTTTCAACACATTTTTTTTTCACATGATGTCCTGAAACAGTTAATGTAGCTGAAGAATATATATTTACTTTGGTTATTAAGAATTCAATTTTCCTTGCAGAAAAGGGGTCGTGGTGGTGATCTGGAGAGCTTCATCAACATGAAATCTGTTCTCTTCAGCTAGAGTCAATGACATGTGTAGTAGTCAAATTTTCAACATTCTTATGCAAACTCTGGTCAGGTCATATAGCATTTAACCAGACAAAGAGTCAAGACCAATAACATGGCTTATGTTTTTCATACAATTGCATTCTATATGCCGTGAACATCAGTGCATATTATCAGACATGCACAGTGCTATAAAGCTCAGATTTTTGAGACATACAGCCAGGCTGAAATTCCTAAAACTAAGTTTTCATTGTGCTTACTTTAAAGAATCAAACTGATTCTTGCAAAACTGGTTGCTAGTATGTCAGTATTTTGTGCTGAAATACTTATATCGTTAGGACTGTATAAATGGACTCACCATGCTATTCCTTCACAAGTTTATTTCTCATATACTACCAACCTACTAAGGTGACATTCAGACTTACAGCACCCCTGGACATGTGGGAAGAGGAAAATGAAAAAAATGAGTACAGTTAGGGAAGTACATTTGGAGATCAATCTGCTATAGAAAACCTGAACATCAGATTAACCTAAAATTAGTGGTAATGATAATGTCAATAATGAAGACATATAGTACATTATTTGTACATAGTATGATTGTTGTGCTAACCCGGATTGCTCATCATGTCCTTTCAGTAAAAGATGAAATGACAAAATGAATACTTACATAATAAATTACTTACATTTTTTGGAGTTTATAATTTATGGGCAATCTGTCTCTTCTCAGAATAGATATAAGTTCTCAGTTCAGAATCATGGTAAGTAACTTATCCAAATTGATAAAAAGGGGGGAAAAACCTGTTTCTTTTCTGTAACATTTTAAGTATTTTTTTAAAGACATTTTTAAAGTACAGAAATCTGGAATGGAGGTTTATTGTGTACGTGTGCATGCATTTTAGGAAAGAATAATTAACAAAATTTTTAGTCTATAAGAAGGTCTCACAGAAAAAAAAGCTGCAAAATAAAAGTAAAAGATTGTTTTAAATATCACTTTAAAGTATTTTATGCATCCACTACAATTTTGTTCAAATTTTAGTTGAAGACAATTCAAATCAGATTTTTTAACAATTCCTTCTGTGATTATTTGTATCAAATTATGCATTTCAAATTAAACAAAGTGGCATGTAGAGCCAAAAGGGCCATATTTGACTTGTATGCATTACAGGCAGAAAATAAGTAAAACCATATGCAGACACAGACCTTAGTACTGGGATATGCGGAATAGTCTATGGCAGCTAAAGAGAAACTTCAGTTTAGTTATAAATCACAGCTATGGCTCAAAAATCAACAGGATTAGGATAAGAGGCACAGGGGGGTTAAACCATTATAATTAGTTAGTGTTTTCCCTTCCCAGAGGGCTTATACTATTTTGTTGTAGGACTTTCTAGCGTGAGCACAATGTAAATGAGAATTTTTTCTACTTTGTGAAAATATTTTGTATAATCGTGAAATCTTCTTTCGTTCTTCAGAAATATATGTTATGTCAAAATTATTAGTATCCATTTCTCTTAGGACTGCAAAAGAGAAATCTAAAAAACCTTAAAGGTTTGGTTCCTTTGAGTTTCACAAGCTGACACTTCTCATGTCATTTCTATGGTGAGAGAAGTTAGTTAATCTGTGATTTTTACTACTAATTGGACATTTAAATTGATAAACTGCAGCTAACCTCTTTCTGGCATGGCTTCTGTTCCCTGAGCTGCTCCCTGGAGCTGTGGTTGTTATGCCAAGATGTGGGTGTTCCTGCAGAGATTAAAAGTTATGCTTTCTTTTGAAAGACAAGGGCAAATGAGAATGTAGCAAACTATTTAACATCAGCAGGTTTCTTCTGATAGGCAACATAATGTTTAAAAAAAAAATTAGTGTTCAAAATCTAAAAAAACCTTAATGCTAATACTAATACTAATACTAATACTAATACTAATACTAATACTAATACTAATACTAATACTAATACTAATACTAATATAATTATCATCATCATCTTTTGGAAACGTGGAGATTTAGAAAGGACTTGCAAGTTTTACAGCTATATTAAGCTTCTTTCAAATGTTCATGATAAGAACCAAGTGCAAAGTTCAAGCTGTTTTTAAGTGGGAGGGAGAATAATATGAAGATTTCACAGCCCTGAAAAATAACCCTCTGGAGGAAACTTAAGGCAGTTTGTATGTGCATATCACATTTTTCTTTGAGCACCTGTCCTGTGATGTCAAAATTTTACATATTTCTTTTATCAGTTTCTTATTCAATCTCCTTAAACAAGGCTAATAGGAATAGACTTTTTGATTGTAGCTTAGTCCTTGTTTTGTGGGTAGCAAAGCAAACCAAAGCAAACAGCATTCCCATATGCCTTTTGATGTGTGCAGTCTGTTTGGATTGTGATTTAAGCAGTATTGAAGTGTTATGCCTCTTTCTGCTAAATCAGAAATCTAAATACAAAATCTTAGGTCACAGGGATAACAAACATTTTTCTGGCATACTACAGGGAGGTCTGTCTGCCAATCAACGATAATGATTATCGATATGTCAGGCATTTCTTTAGTACTGTAAATCATCAAAAAATTCAACAATATGTACTAATTTTTTTCTGCTGCTACATCTTTTAAGGTCTAGATTTATCTATTCTTCTGTGATCACTTCAATGAATCAGAGAAACAGAAGTTTCTGATGCAAGTGGTAAGAAATACTTGTGAGTGATTAAATGCATGCTCATCAAGAAAATTCTATTGCTAAGGTATTGTGGAGCTTGCTATAAACTCATAATAACAGAACAGGATCATATATGAAATAATTTTTTCAGCATTGCTTCATCAAAGCTAGCCTTATTTTTGTCATCTGTGGTCTCAGTTAAAAACATATACTAATTATTTTTTCACTAAGAATATTCATGTATTCTATTTTCATTCCAAATGTTCTGATACAATTAATTTAGCTTTCTTTCATATCCCACTTCAGCAAATTGTCTCAGGCTGTTATTTAAAGTCCTTCTACTCCTCATTCTATGGTTAATATGGTTATAGACTAATCAAAACTAATTCAAATATCTTATTAAAAGTTGTAGCTTATCTCTAAATAAAGAATTTAACTATAGTTAATGACTAGAATGACATTTAAGCTGCAAATTTCTCAGTTTGTATTTCATTTATAGGCTGGGGGAAAAAAGTTTTCTTTATCTCGGCCTTGATCATTGATAAATCCTCCTGAGATTCAGAGCTTTGCAGGCAAACTCAGATGTAGAAGGAAGAAAATATTTAGAAACCCACAAATCCTTACAGAGCATATAAGCCATCTAACCCTGGGTGAGGATTCAGCTGCTAGTATTTTTTTCTGTCTATCAGATCTCATTCTGTCTATCAGATCTCATTCTGTCACTCCATCTGAAACTGGTGGTCCTGATACCATTGCAGCAGCTCCAGCAGCAAGTTACGTTCTTGCTTCACTTCTGTGACATTTTCCTGCCACTGATCTTAGGAAAGCTTTTAAATAGAAAGTGAACAGGAAACACAATCTTCCTCTTTTCTTTTCAAAGGCAATTCTTAGGGAAATATCTATTGATGCAGTCTACGCTCATTACTTCTGCTGGACATGTCTGCACAACTTCAAGAGGATGACTTACAGTTTTATGTTAAGTTCCAGTCTCACTTGGAAGTGGACTGGGTGCTATCCTGGTTGTACAGTTTGATCTTTCCACATTCAAATTGAAGAAATGTACTTCATCTTCAAAGTGTATATATAATGGAAAATTTTAACAGACAGGATTCTGGTAAAAGGGAGGTCAGTGGAATACTTCTGGGAATCAAAGCCAGCCTGAGCTCAGTGGGGATTTATGTCTGCTGGCTCTTGATACTTCACGTAGTTTCTCAATGGTAATGGCATCCGCTAACATCACAAAGACATACTCTCATTATAACGTGAATACATGGGTAGCTAAGATATGGGATGACAGAAAAAAGAGAGAGCACTATATATTGCTTGGAAATCTAGAATTGTTCCCAAAGAACCCATACCTGTATAACAAAGTGGAGAAATAAAAAAAAAAAAGCCGTGAACAAAACACAAAATCCAAAACTACTAATAAAAGCCAATTTTTGGTTCATTTTTTGTGACTTAGGATGTAAATATTTTGTGCTATTCGGGTTTCACACCTTGTTTATTCTTTTCTTTCTTACTCTTCTATACTTTCACTCAAGACATACATATTGCACAAATAGAAAATGTAGTATAAAAGGAAGGATGAACGCCATAATCCAACATGGCTAACTCTGAAGTAAAAAGAATGTCAACATTTTTCTGTGGTTTCATCACAGATTTTAAAAGTATTGTTTTATTTAGCTATAGAAAGGTAACTTATTGTTCTTGAGAAGTAGATCTTTGGAGGACTACTATATGTCTGATCTCTATATGCTTTACTTAAGGGACCTGAAGTGCAAGATCGCAAGAACTATATAAACTCAATTATTCTAAGCCATAGTCTTCCTTAGTTTGCATCCTAGTATGAACAATAATACATGAACAATATGACTTCAGTCATATTCATCTAGCTAAACTGGTGAGAGCTTTATAAAATAAGAAAAAGCTAAATAGAAAGAACAAAGTGGTGTACAACTGCAGTCATGACGCTGGTATCAAAAATGACAGTATATTGAAAAGTATTACTATGCTTAAATTAAATTACAGAAAGCAAAGAAAACTAAAATGAAATTGTTCACTTATGGGCCCTTCTGATACATTCTCAAACGGAAAAGTGGCAGAGATTTGGTCTCTGAGAG
Source organism: Mesitornis unicolor (assembly GCF_000695765.1). Classification (NCBI taxonomy): domain Eukaryota; kingdom Metazoa; phylum Chordata; class Aves; order Mesitornithiformes; family Mesitornithidae; genus Mesitornis; species Mesitornis unicolor. Next base: position 119,463 of record NW_010194207.1, on the reverse strand, counting down.
TGATGTGCGGATACAAAGCAGACCCCACAATCCGTAAGATTGTAAAGTAGGTATGTTTATTCACCGGTGGGCAGCAAGGTAGATTTTTCTTAAGACCTTGTGCGCTGAGTGCTGCCGCTCGTTGAGGTTATATGCGGTAAAATGTTACATATACATAAGATTTCCCAATACGCCTATACATATGCATGACCTATCCCCGGTTCGTATTAAGATTAGTTCCAGGAAGTCATTTCCATAAACTCCTCCTAACTGCGCTTGCGCAGTGCCTTCTGGTGGTCATCGTGGAGAGCTTCTTTTCGTGACTGCTAGTAACCTTTGCTCGTGCACAGACTCAGTTGTTCTCTGGTTCTTGCTCAATCCAGGGGGTCGGGTTTAGCCAGTTCTTGAGACCACTCTCTGGTTCTTATCAGTAACTCAAGACTTCTTGCTCCACCCAGTCCCCACAATTAGCAGCACATTTAGTAAGTGATAAGTAATACAATGTTTCCCAAGATTTCTTTAATCCCTTTTTCAAGAGGATACAGGGAGTCTTGATTTTCACTTGTCCCTCTTCTGCAGCACTTGGATCGTTCAGGTCTAATCTTCAAGTTCACTTATGAGCTGATTGTTTTAATCACTCTAAAGAAATAATTGTGTTTGGATCAAAGGAAGAGAGATTCTGGGCTTCATAATTCATAATACCTTACTTACCCTCCTCGTCTTCTGGAAAATGGGCAGATTTTTTTTTGTGAATCCTAAGGTTTATTGTTTGGTTTTTTTTCCTGTACTGACATGCTCTCTCTCTCATAATGCTTTTGGCACAGGTCAAATAAACATGCAATAATGAAACTTATCAAACACTATTTTCCTAAGAATTTCAGTTATCAGCTTGTTTGAAAATGACTTTATAAATATATTCATTTATCAGAAAGGAATTAGGGCGAAAATCTTCATTCACAGTAGCTAGCTGAGTATGCATTTGCAGACAGCTTAATTTTTGCAACTGCAATGAAGACCATTTGTATATGAAGTGATGGGATATAAGTATTACCAAGAAAAGTTTTTTCTAGAATGTCTTTATAGGATAGTAACATTTGATATCTTTGTTTAGATAGTATGTGAGAGGGAGCTGGAAGGTAGCTGGATAGTTAAGCCTTTTTTTTTCAAACACACTTTTTTCCTGAAAATGAAACAAATCAAAAAAATCTATGCTTAGATTTTTTGGCATGTCCTCAGCAAGAGTTTGTTGGGAAGAATAATAGTCACGTTGTACTCAAATGCATCCTGAAGGCTACTGCAAAGAGAAATTTTTAACCTACTGCTGCGGCGATTGAGAGACAGGAAGCAGCTTGATGCAAGCAAAATGTCGGTTTATTGTGTCCAGTTGTTTCCTGATATATGCTTACATCGGCTGTGTATTTTAAACTGATTGGTTCTTTTGCGTGCGGCTGCATTTGATTGGTCAGTGATACACTGTTACACTAACAAACACCTCTTGCCTTTCTGACACAGCTCCTGAGGCCTTTCTCAGCAGGGTGCCTGGAGTTTGTTTTTCTCAGTGTTGAAATTCCTGTTTTTCAGGTCCTTGTTTACCCCTTTTATGGTCATGACTCGAGCAGTACTCAGGGTCCTGCTCTTCAGGCCTTGTCCTACATACTGCGTTGACCATGTCTTTGCATGCTCCTATTTTCTCTGACAGCAAATCTAAGGTAATTATCTCCACTGTGGGGACTCCTTATATCTATTTCCATGAGAGAGAGAAATTTCTCTGATTTATTACCAACTTCCATCTCTGACAGAGCTACATTACTAGTTTCTGTTTATTGCTTGCTTGTTACTTACCTGCCTGACAAAACCAACTGGGGAGAAAGGATGATGGATTTTTGACAAAAAGGGATAGAAGTTACAAAAAGGGATAGAAGTTACAAAAAGGGAGGGCTCCCATCCTTCTTTTGGAAGTGTAATCTCCCAGGAAAGGTTCTGTGATGTTGACTGAAAAAGCTGCAAGGCCCAGAAAACCTCACATCTGAAAGAAGCCTAAGGACAGGGAAGTAAGCATGTAAAGGAAAAACTAACTAGCATGTCTTTGTGGGGTTTTCAGATTGGAATACTATCTAATGAAACCAGGCATAAAGAATAATATTTGTGCTTCAACCATTTTTATTTCTGAGCTGAAATATTAATCTGCTATCACAGAATGCTTGATGTTGGAAAAGACATCTGGAGGTCATCTCAAGCAGGATCCCCTCTAGCAGGTTGCCCAGGACTGCGCCCAGGCAGCTTTTCAATATCTCCAAGGATGGAGCCTCCACAACCTCCCTGAGCAACCTGTGCCAGTGCTCAGTCACCCTTACAATAAAAATGTTTCCTAGTGTGCACAGGGAACCTCCTGTGTTTCAATATATGCCTGATGCTTCTTGTCTTGTCACCAGGGATGACTGGAAAGAGCCTGGCTTTGTCCTCTTTGCACCCACCCTTGAAGTGTTTATGCATGTTGATAAGAGCCCTTTTGACCCTTCTCCAGACTAACCAGTCCCAACTCCAACTCTCTCAGCCTTTCCTCTTACCAGAGATGCTCCAGTCCCTTCATCATCTTCCCAGCCCTTCATTGTACTATACAGTATTTCCATGTCTTTCTTGTACTAGAGAGCTCAGAACTGGACCCAGAACTTCAAGTGTGGCCTCACCAGAGCTGAGCAGAAGGGAAGTGTCCCATCATTTGACCTGCTGGCAATAATTTGCATATGATGGCCCAGGATACCATTCACCTTCTTTGCAAGGCACACTGGTGGCTCATGTTCAAGTTGATACCACTAGGACCCCCAGAACTTGCTGAGGGTACAGTCTGTCCCATCATCTGTATCATTAATGAAGATCTTGAATAGAGTTAATCACTGTGTTGATCTCTGGGTTACATCGCTAGTTACTGACCTTCAGCTAGACTTTGTGCCACTGAACACCATGTTCTGCATCCAATGTTCAGCCTGTTTTTAACCTACCTGTCTGTCGGTCTGCTCATCCAGCCCACAGTTCGTCAGTTTCTCTGTGAGAATCTTATGGGAGACACAGTCAAAAGCCTTCCTGAAGCTAAGGTAGACAATATCCACTGTTCTCCTCTCATCTACCAAGCCAGTTGTTTCACTGTAGAAAGTTATCAAGTTGGCCAAGCATGACTTCCACTTGGAAGAGGGGATTTGATTTGTCTTGTCTTGAGGATCCTCCCTTCCCTTCTCCACTCCTCCACGTACAGTGCTTTGCTGTTTCAATTACATAGACAACACTGTTGTCCAAAAGGCAAATAAATTCTCATCAGAGGAAATGCATGTTCCACTTCTTTCGGGATTTTACTTTTTTAGTTATTGTTATTCAGTACTTCAGCCAAAAATACCATTTTTAAAAATCAAAACTAGGATGTATGAGGTAGAACTATTCTTGTGGTATGTGGTTTTGTAGGAAACTGGTTTAAGTAATATCCAGATTCTATTGGACAGACTCAAAACTTCAATTCGGGGGATCCATCCTGACTAGGTGACTTCTCATCTAGACAAAAATGTTCTATTTCTTGCCCTTTGTGGAGGAAAACAAAAACAACAACATGATATATTGGAAAATGTCTAAGTTCTACTTGCCACCAGTTTGGCCTGAATTATTCTGGAAGGAAAAGTAAGTGGAAATGCTCAGGGATTCACCAGAGAAGCTTTTTTATTCATGAAAATTATTATGTAAATTTCTGTTCAGCAAGAACTACTGATAAATACTGAGGCTGTAGTAAAATGGAAACTCAATAGGGATTACATTCACATGCTGTACTTCTTGATCCCTGGTACTCCTCTTTTGGGAACAAATAATTGTATGATTAGATGTGATCTTAAGTAATGACCTTTTGAATGACTCCAAAAAACATACACCTGGGAGATTTGAGTGGTATACTAAGTATCTGTAAGAGTAAGCTGAAAGTGGTAATTACACTGAAAGCTAGTGTAATTGTTAGGGGATCAATTGTCAAACACTAGCAAACTAAAGAAAAGTTAATGAAAGATCAGTAGGTACACAGACTCATGTGACTTCAGTGATTTGCAGATAATTAAGAACCAGGTTAGAAGGTAGTGTGAAGAAAATAAAAAGCTATTCAGTTTACTTTTGTTGACTGACATTTGAAGGGATGAAGGTAAATATTTTCTTTAGAGAGGAGTCTAATACTGAAAAAAAAATAGTAATCCCTTCCTTCTCATCTGTTATGACATTTAGCTGTTAAGAAGTGGCACCAAAGTAATGATGAACTGCTCCCCCCTCTCATGGCAATAGGAAGCTCCTCAGAATAACTTTGCTGCTGGAGAAAGTATCTCAAAGGTTAAGGGACAAGAAATCTGTGATTGTTTTTCTTCATTAGGTTTCCATTAGAAAACTTTTTTAACAGGATGGGGAGAGAGTTTCTGCCTTGTACAGTATGGAGGTCCCCAGCATGGACATAAATTATAGTAAATGGCAGGATGCCAAAGGCATCTAGAACAGGAGATGTTAGGAATATTACATCTTCACAGTGTCCTTGGTTTTTGCCCTCTGGGTTTGGCTATGATGAAATTAATTTCCTTCATAGTGGTCCATATCGTGCTGTGCTTTGCATCTGGGGCTAAAGCAGTGTTGATAGCACACCAGTGTTTTGGTTATTGCTGCATAGTGCTGACACAGCATTGAGGCTTTCTGTTTTTTTTCCCAATCTGATTCCCCAGCGTGTAGGCTGGCAGTGGGCAAAAGGTTGGGAGGGGACACAGCTGGGACAGCTGACCCCAACTGACCAAATGGATATTGCATACCACATGACATAATGCTCAGCAACAAAAGCTGGGGAAAAGGAGGAGGAAGGGAGGACGTTTGTGGTTATGGCATTTGTTTTCCCAAGTAATCATTATGCATGCTGAGGCCACGATTTCCAGAAAGTGGCTGGACATCAGCCTACTGATGGGAAGTGTTGAATAAATGTCTCATTTCACTTTGCTTGCACACAAAACTGTTGATTCATATATTAAACTGCCATTATCTCAGTCCACAACTCTTCTCATCTTCCTTTTATTTTCTGCCCATCCCATGGGTGAGGGAAGTGAGTTACAGGGTGGGTGTTCTGCTGCTGGTCATAGTCAACCCACCACACTCTGCTCCTTAAAAATACAGCTCCTAGGAAAGGGTTGTGTGGCTTGTGTTTGATAGTAGGATTTGTACATCAGTAGGAGGAGCATTTCAGTATTTATCTCAGTTTGGCAATACGCTATCTTTGCCATCTAACTCTAGACACACTGATAATGATGAAGATATGCATCTTTTTAGACCTTTCTGTCACCATCACCTAGCATAAGAGGGAGTTTTCCTTAGATCCTGGGAAACAGCCAGAATGTCACAGAAGGAACTTTGATTGTTTTCCCTTCCCTACAAAAGGCTTATTTCCTATAAAGTAGTAGTTTCTTGTGGATATAGACCTGAATGACTGTGTCTGTACAAATGGAAAATTTGCAAGATTAACACTGAACAAATCAACCAGGATGAATATGAAGCTTCTAAAGAAAAAGCTACGTTTGTATATGTATATGTATTTTTTTTGACAGCCAAAAATCGATACAGTAATCACACTGCTTTGTATGAACAAAAGGATTCTCTAGTTTCTTCCCTCAAAGACCTCATATAACCAGTCTGTCTAATGGCCTCACCTTTCCTCTCAACTGACGTAATAAAAGAGCTCTCTAACACCTACAGCAGCTGCTTTTCTACAGATGCAATGTCATGCAAGTATCTCTAGAGCAATCTGATGTCTTTATTGGTAAATGTTTTATTTCAGCAGAAAAATACACCTGCTGCCTGTTTAGGAGGCTGATCTCTTTTGAAGAGCATTTGACATATATTTGAAGTGCTATGTAAGAGATTGGCATTTGTATACAGTAGACGCATTTAGTCTCTCACCTGTTCCGTTCTTCTCTCCCATCAGCACCATCCTTGCATATGCAATATGGTTTCCATCTTATTCTCTTGCTCTGCAGTTTGAGTACTTTTCTTCTGAAAAGAAGAAAGCTCTCTTGGACAAAGGCGTCTGGTATAAACCCCTCATTTATAATGCCAAGCTTTCTTTTTGGTCAATTCTGTTCTTAGTTACTTCACTGGTGATGTCGATCAGGTTCGTCTTACAGATGATTCTACTTCTACTATTTCCTGTTCATTCCAGGGAACTGGATCCAGTATCTGGCCAGTTGCTTGTTTCAATCTGATTTTGGAAACCTCCAGATTGACATGACGATAGTGCAATAAAAACATCTGAATATCTGTTAGAAAATACTAAAAGCATGCTATATAATACTTAAACCAGTATTGCAGAATTATCACACATATGAAAACACTCTTGAGTCAGAGTTTGCAACCTCAGTCAGTTACAGGAACAAAAAATTTGCTGTCAACAGTTTTACTTGCACTAGTTGTACTTTTAGTAAAGTGTATGACTATGCTTTATCCCTAATATTTTGTATTAGCAATAACTAAATATTTAGATTAAGGAACTTCTTAATCTAATAAACTATTGGCACTGGTGTTATATTCCCTTTTCTGTAATTCATGTTTCTATTTGATTAATGATCAGCAAATGACAATTTTTTTCTTTACCTACAAGTTTTGAAACATTATACAAGCAGCAAGCTGAGATCACAAGATTTGCTTACTTTTCCATAGAAGAAGAAAGCCTCTATTACTGCTAAGTTTTTCAATGATTAAATACAAAACTGGTTAATAAGAAAGTTAAAGTCAAGTGCCCAAGGTATCATCTAATAAAAAAAATCATGTAGTAAAAACTCATCCATTAAAAATAGACACAAGGCTAAATATAAAACAAGCACTAAACCTAGAAGAGAAAGTAGAATGATAATAGTGAGAGAAGATAGTGTATTTGGTACCAACTATGTTGATAAGAAATGGCTGATAGCTGAAATTCAATAGCTAAAATATTTTAGTTAGAAAAAATAGTTATCCATATGCCACTCAATATAATTTATTCTGACACCACATTATTTTATCTTGTTCAGTAGATTTTATTTTTTGTAAGTTTGAGGTTCAGTAAAGAGTCAAGTACAATCTAATACAGTTTCTTTTTACTTTAACAGATTTATTGGAGAAAAAAAATTGTCAATGGGAAATCATTATCAACTAAAAAGTGTTCATAAACAGATTGCTAAACTTACTACAAGTCAGGAAACATTTTAACAAGATTAATTTTGTTGCAGCTGTGCTTCCACAGCAAGAATCTAAAATTTGACTACAAGACCTGAGCACTTCTGAGTCACTTTTGCACTTTTTGCTGATGTTCTGGAATTCAATCCACTGCAGAACTTAAATAAACTTTTTTTTTGACCCACCATGAAAAATGACCTCCCTCTCCCCTCTTCATCCTTCTCAGTTACACTTTTCCTACATAATAATTTCATGGTTCTGAGTATCCACAGGAGATTTTCTATATCTTCAGTAGTGAGCTAGGTTTTTAAAGGTCTCCATTTGCAATTAAATATATTTTCCATATAGACAATTTAAATTCTTAACTTTGCCAATTTGAAAAGTAATTTCCATGGTGATGAACTTCTAGCATTCTGAGAAGGATGAATTCAGCTGGTGGCTGAGGTCGACAAGTAGATTTTGGATCCTTTGCAGTGACCTTTGAGGTGAACCTGCTTCTGTACTGCTAGTGTTCAAGTTCAGTTTTATAATCAAGACTGAATTTCTGACTGCTATAGGCTTCTTTGATTCTGCACTCCATTGTGGCTATAAAACAAAAGATAATATATTCTGTCAACAGAATGAAATAATGCTGCTAGGTAATAGAGTTTGAAATGTTTACAAACCTATAAATGAAAACTGCTCCATTAATATGAATGAATATAATCAAACTCCTTCATGATAATTGCTACATGCGTAATACTGCACAACAGAGCTATTTTTAACACATTAGTTACAGATTTTATAGACTTGGAAAGGAAGTGACTGTTCATAAGTATTATCTTCTGTTATACAAAAGAGTGTTTTTTCATATCCTTTCATTAAGTGTTAAAGGCCTCTTTCTGTAATGGGCCAAGTCAGATTTTTAAACATGGAAGACAACAGTATAATTATGTGTTCTAAATCATAAACATATTTGGACTGCTGATCCAAAAAAGACTGTAATCACCTTCATTCTGGCCAGTGATGTAAAGTGATGACAAATACCTTGCTGCCTTGCAGGAAAAGCTACCAGCCCATCTTTTTTACAGCACTGTAACCCAGTGGTTCAGTATGTCCTTTCACAAAGTAGGGGTAGCTAATGTCTACTGACAGATTAATTGCAACAACACACAGATGAGCACTGGGTCATTGAATGTACATGAGTGTTGCCTCTTCAAAGTGAAAGAGGCAGAAAACATCTCATTGGGTTTCAGGTGCTTTAGTAATTACATGTGTGCTCTTGCTTGCTGCACCTTTAGTTCATTACTAAGAGAGGACTTGCAGAGCAATCTTGAATATTGAGATGGCAGAGAATGAGTGGGAAGAATTCTGCCCTAATGCACTCACTCATGAGTGGGAAAAGAGAGAGAAAATTATTAAGATTTTGCATGAAAGACTAGAGGTAAGTGAGCCATTTTGCAATATGCAGGCTCTTCAGGAATTCCGAAATGATGTCAATATCAACCATATAGCACTTGAATTAGTGTGAGTGGAATAGCACAGCCCTTATCATACATTGCTAATGGAAAACAAAATTGGTTCCTCTAAGACTAAATCCTTGTGTTCCAGCTATGAGGTTTAAAAAATTGATGTTCTAGTGTAGTCTCCAGCGCACCAAAGAACCAAATACTATACACTGTGTTCGTGCAGTCTACAGGCAGTTAAGATCATAAGGTGATCTAACAACAAGCATATTTGGTCATTTATACATTAATAGCATAGATTTTCCACATTTTCCAACTCTTGTGTACAGTTACCGTCCTAAGAAGTTAGAAAAATCTAACCATGGTGGAAGGCCATGTGGACCAAGAAATAATTGCAATATTTCATAAATCACCATAAAAGAATGGAGAGCACACTGCAAGTGTTCTACTTCAATATCATCAGGCGAGATTTCTGTGGTTTTGTTGTTGTTGTTGCTGTTGTTGTTTTTATTTTTCTTTCAATGCACTCAAAATACCTTAGTGTGCTCATCTACCATAAGCATTTTCATACAAGCTGGTAAACTTAAAATTAACTTAAATAGTAAGTAATACATCTATCGATGCCACCTGAAATAATTTATTCTACAAAAAATGCATTAATGAAACCATAAAAGTCAAATAGGTAAAAGGTGATAGGTCCTATCATCAGACATTGCATAAGTGAACATGTATTTGTTTGAGATAAGTATGTTTGAAATAAATCATTGAATGTGTAGAGAAGATGACATCTACTTCTTTGTGCAAGGAAAAGCACTCATTTAGTCTACCACCAAAATTCAAAAAAGGAACATCTCTATATTATCAGCTGTCACTGAAGACCATGCAGCCTCATTGTTCCTAAAGAAACATGATAATTTGTTCCTGGAATTTGAAACCACCACATGGAGCTACACAGATATTTTTAAAACACTGTTGTAAAATTTTTACTTTAACTTATGTACCGCAAATCTGAGAGAAACAGAAAAAGAGAGACTAACAGAGAGGGAAATAGTTTGCAACTTGATCAATCTCTAACAGTTTACTAGGAGATGCAAAAAATAAGTTGATAGGGAAAAATGGCTAGCAGTATAGTAAGTGAGCTAATGCTTTCTTTGTGTATAATCATTGTTCCGAAGAATCTATATGTGGTGTTATGGTTCCAAGATATTACAAATATGAAAATCAAATTAGTGCACAGATCATATTTACATGGGTCATGAGTATGATATATGAGAAAAATTACAAAAATGGAAAATAAAGTAGAGATATTAGAAAAATAATTATGATTGTCCTGGCAGGAACATAAACTGCAGTGCAGTTTTGGAGTTTTAGCTCTATATAATTATAGAACTAAAAACTAAAAACCAAACCAAACCAAAATATCACATTTTGGAACATTTGTTTGTGAAGTCTTCTAGCTAGTGATCACTTTTGAAGACCAATCCATTGTATGTTCAGATAAATTCATTTCTAATGGATGAAGGATAAAAGAAAGATATAGTTGGTCAGAGAATTTTGTTCATGCTATTAAAAATATGATGGTTATTTCAACCTATAGTAATAGTTTTCATTCTAATGAAAGTCTGGCACACAAGGCTCCATTTAAGCTACCTTTGAAATTTCAATAGTTAAAGATAAATTCACTATAGAGAATAGTCTCTGGTGGGCTGGAAGAGATTCATTATAAGAAACAGAATGATATAGCAGATACATCTTTTGTAAGGGTAGGAGGACATCAGTTAACTTCAAAAGCTTAACAACGATTTCCTATGATCTTCCTTTCTAATCAGTCGAGCAGGTTTCTCTCCCAGCAAACCACAGGTCTTACTTTCCTCTAGTTTGGATCAGAGATTATGAGAAACTTTAGTTTTACCACTTTAAATTTAATGAAAACATTACCCATCCACCGGAACCTCTAGGAAGAACCAGATTGTTTCTTGCTAGATTTTTCATGCTCTTGGAGGAACATCTTAGACTACAAGTACATTCTCATCAGAATTTTTTTCAGGCCAGAACAGACCATTTTATTCCACTAACAAAACTCTATAACCAAACCTCAAACTGTTTCAAGCCTCTAAACTGTAGGGCTACAACATACATTTTAGAAGCATATCCAGCCTGGTTTGAAATTTGTATCAGATGAAGACCTTAAACATATGTCAGATATCTTTTTCCAGCAATTAACTGTACTAATGTCTCATCCTCCTGGTTTCAAACCATAAGATCATAATTTTTCTTGTACTGGTCATTAAGTCTAATTCACTTCCTCACTTATCTTCCTGTAGACCAGGACTGAGTCGCATTGACTGATTGATTGATTGCTATACCAGCTTGGAGGTTTGCAGGAGTGCTATAAAATAACTTTGCAGTTTTTGTTTGTTCAATAACAAAATTTTTTTGTTTGTTTGTTTCTTTCATGGCCATCATGTAAAACTTGCCAACTCTGAGGTTTCCTTTAAAGACAAAAGACCTTAACTAAACACAATTGCTTCAGTAATAACATATTTCAGTGAATGCCATTAGTGAAGCAGTCTCCTTTCTCCTTTTTGATATTTCCTCACTTCCATATCCCAGGATTATGCTTACCCTTTCAGTTACACTCTTTGTTTCATTATCTATTTTGACCCTTAAATCCCTCCCAATGTCACTGCAAGCCAGAATGCAGCTCTTCTCATATGCATGACCTATATTCTTATTTCTCAGTGTCTGAACCTGTGTTTGACTACATTAGCACTTCAGTTACTCAAAGGAATCCACATGTTAGATCAACGGTTTGTCCCATCATTATTTAACATGTACCGGCATCCAAAAACTTATTATTATCTATATAAATACTGCTAAAGATATTGACTTTGCCAAGCCAAGATAAAACCTAAGACATCACTGGGGGAAAAAAAATTCCTTTTGTAGATGACTATTTCTCATTTGTAGTAAGTTTTTTAATCTACCAGTGAAGTAGTTTTTAATCCACTTAACTTGATTTTGTATACATTTCTCTTTATCTTACTTGCACAGATAATGAGGAACAAATTCAGTTGTTATTTTTCAAAATACTTTCAGATTAAATATAGTGTATTTACTTTTTGTTTTTCCATTATGAGAAAAATATTCACATGTCATTTTAAGCTAAGAGTTTCACTATATTTTTCACCTGTTTAACTGTTTTCAGATTCTTTTGATGATGTTCTCACATTCACTGTCCATTGCTGACCAACTCAAAGACTTGATTTAATTTTACCATTTATTTTTAACATTGTGAGTCTCCAAAATTTGCCGAATGAACTAATTTATTCAGAGGGAATCATCATTCCTGAAGTGCCTCATACTGGCACAAAATGACAAAACAATGAACAAAGATCAGAGTTTATCTAAGCATGACCAACTTATAAATGTAAAATGCTGATAGTTTCCAATATCTCAGCCTCTCACATGCAGGCACATTTCAATAGATTAGAGCAAGAGGGAAAAAAGGAATGACTTCTGGCACTGGGTTAAAGTTCTCCAATGTGTCAAATTTTCAAACACAAATTTTTGAAATAGAACTTAAATAAAATAATCCTTCCAGTTTGAGAGGGGACCTCAAAGTATGTATGGCATTATTTCTGTACAAAACATGGGAAGATGCAAAACCAAAAATCATAAGCCATTACTGTAAAAATAAGATCTTCAGAAGCAGTATTTATTCACAACAGTGGAAGCAACAGCTTTATCCTAGTCAATGTTTTTTCTGCAAGATGATTTTGAAGTGCCTCTATGGCCCAAAACAAGAGTTCTGTATACTCCCACTCTTTTAATGAGTGTCTGGTTGAAGCTATGCTTCAAAGTTGGGATAGGAAAACAGAGACGAACCATTACTTTTTGCAACAAGATAAATGATTTTTCAGGAGAAAGAAGTGCCACTGCTAAACATAGAATTATTGTGAAGGGAGTTATAATTGCAGGTTCTTAAGTGGGATGATGAATATTGTATGACGTACAAATTATGAGATAAAAAGATGTAACTACAGGAATTTTAGTTTTCATAGAATCAGTCCACATTTTCCCCTTGTTTACACTTCACTTAAAAACACTATGCCATACATTTACGAAAGTATTAAAAGGTCCAGCAGTAAATACATAAACTAAAAGAGATCATATGGGGAAAGAGATAAAGTGAATTAATTATTTCTGTCTGATGTGGCATATAACCTGAACATACAAAAGTGAATTGACTGTGTAAGTTAAAAAAGAAGACATACATAAGTCAGAAAAATTCTTTGTCACATTGTAAATGTGCATCATGTTGTCTTGCCTTTCAAAAGAAACATGAAACTCTCTGCTGCTATTTCACATAAAATACGGTGACACTGGGTTATTTAGCTTTTGAGATATTCCATAAGCAAGAAAGGTTTTTTGAGACAGAGGGACAGAATAACCAATTGAATTCATGCACATTTACTACTTGCTTTGTTGCACACATAAATCACAGTTTCAAAAGGAAAATGAAGTTCAGGCCAAAATTTTCTCTAAAGTTTAAACACACAATCCTCAGACTAACGCCTTTCAAAAAGCAATGAAAAATTCAAAGTTCAGCCACCATTTCGTTGTGCCAGTCTTAATTCTTTCCAAATGCCCATGTGTCCTAGTGTTTAAACAAGAAAATATATCTGTTACAACATACTTCTGTGCTTAAGAACAAAGATCAATTTTCCCTTTTTCAAGTGTAACCTCACTTTCTTTTAAAACTAGTGTTTTTATTAGGACATGGTAGCAACAAAGAAGTAAATTGTAAACATCATCTAAGCATTACATTTTTTGATTTTCTCATATAAAGTACTTTGGATACGTAGTGATATATGCTAGTATCAATGAAAAACATAAGGTTATAATAGTTCACTGACTCTGGATCATCCCCCATGAGAGCAAGAAAACTCGGTTACAAAGTGCTCATGTTGGACATTATCCATTTATTGTGCCTTAAATGCACTCTTTGAACCTTAAATAAGGTACAATTTAATCTCCTGGTGTAGTTCCATTGAAGTGAGTGGAATTGCACCAACAATTCAATTTGTTTGTCTGTGCTTGTACATTTCTACCTGTACTTGTCATAGTTTATTGTTGAACTTCCTTCAGTAACTATGAAGTATGTTGGCATCATAAGCCAAATCATAGAGTATATAATCAAAAAATAACTCAAAGGCCATATAAATAGGAATTAACACATTTTTTCTAGCCATGAAGGGAAAGCAGTCTCTATCTATTTATCTTAAGGTTTAGTCTAGTATACTTCTTGGTTTTTGCACTGCAATGGGAAGATGAAAAGTTCTCAGCTGTTCTGTCTGTGACCTGCCTTTCCTTGAGCGACTTCTATAAAGATTAGGCAAAATTCTGATCAGGAGGTTCCCCTGCGAAGGAAAGGAAGGGTCAGAAATGACAGGGTGGAGAAGAAATAGACACAACTAAGATTTTATGTGTAGGGTTTTTTCAGCCTGTTCTTCATGACTTTTGATGCTCCAAGAGACATATCACCATGCTCAGAGAATTCTTTAGTCCTCCATTTTAGGAAGCGTTGCTTCACACTTGCTCTATTGCATACAATAAACACAGAGTTCCTCTACAAAATTTGCACACTGTGGGCAAAGAGAAACACTCTACATACTCCCAGAAAGCACTTGAGGGAACACGAGTTTCTATCTTTTGCCCTTAGGTATAAGTTATAATGGGACTCAGACATCACTTTGATGGGAGTGTTGAGAAGACAGACAAAACAGGACAGTTTTGAACTTTGTTAATTCATTCATTAATAGCATGTTACTTGCAAATGGTTAATTCTTACACATTATTAGTCTTCATCAGTACTTCTACAATACTGTTGATCTTAACACTTATATACGAAAGTAAATATGAATATGGAGATCTGATATAATTTGATTAACACTGATGCCTGTGGTCTTTGATGGTCCTTAATCATTAAGTTTTCTCACTTAGGTCTGATGTTTTTACTCATCTAGCTATGATTTCAATATTGATTATCTCCTTTTCTTTTGTCTTCCAAGCTGTCCTTCTT
>NW_010194207.1:101740-104723 GCF_000695765.1 Mesitornis unicolor | reverse complement strand
AGGATTCATTTGGGAACTTCTTGTCATTTGAATGCTTTCAATGTTCAACTATACTAATCTTCATTTTCCCCATTGTTTGTCACATTGCTTACATATGTATATAAAATGACATCCACAGTTTTCCAAAACACTTATATATGCCTTTTTAGTTACACTAATATAATAGGCTTGTATTCTTGTTCAAGTCAATTTAATATTAATTATATACTAATTAGTGGACATACCTTTGTTTTGGCTGCATCTCAGTGAAACTAAGTTAACACATACCTACTGTGGGATGGGTTTATGCATTTGGATAGCTACCACGTAATACTAGTGTACTGCATGTCTATACCTCAGCTTGCTTCACTTCCAAGCAAAGCATGCAGAATGTCACTGGTGAAAAGCAAACATACTGTAACTTCTAATCTGTCTTTCTCAGATTAGAAATGGTATTTAATTATCCAGTCGCATCTGATTTTTTCTTTTAAATGACATTAAAACCTAACCAAATGAAGTCTTGACTTTTCTGGTGTGTAGATTGGTTGTGTCATTCCTAGTGAACTGTCCTCAGACAGCTCTGGTGAAAAATCTCAGGAATGGTGGGAAGATGGCAACAGAGAGCAGAGTCAAAGCTTCAGCATTTTCTGTCACATTTTAGTATTCAGTGCTCAATGCTAGAAAAATAAAGGCAGAAATCATAAATGTAGGTTAGCATAGTACACAGTTTATTGTTAGTGAGGTGAACTGATATTTTTCAGTGGCTTTCATCCTGTCGTCCACTTATATTTTCCTTTTCTTCACCAAGTATTATAGACTTTATGACCTTTGAAATGCCTCAGGCTCTAAGCAAGTTTACCAGAAGGTATGTTTTGTTCCTATCTTCACATCATTTTCTTCATCAGAAAGAATGACCAAACACATTCAGAAAAAATATCACTGCTTCTCCAGGGACCATGAGAAGTTCCTGATTTACCAGTGATACAAAACATCTGGTTCCTCCTGTTAACTTCAGCTGATTGCAGGAGACATCTAACCTTTATACCCAAGCTTTTTCTCTCATTCGATACAGTTGAATTAATTTAATAAATATGTATCTGTATGTGTATACTTTTACTCTTCTTACTTACAACCAGAAAAAGGAAAAGACAGTCAGCTTCTTACCTCAAAGAAGCTGACATCGAAGTTTCATAGGAGAGGAATGACATCAGTCACAGCCCTGTCCCTAAAACAAATTTATTGAAATTTTAATGACAATGACAAGCTTATCTTGAAGGATCCATAAACACTATGGCACAAGGGCTGCACGGCTCCTCTCTCCTGTTTAAACTAATCTTGCATTTGTCCCACGCACACATGTGTTTGCATGTATGCACACACAAAAAACCTAGCAAATATCTTTGAAACTCAGTAACATAACTTCCTGATGAAGCCTGTAGATTTTGGATGGTGAGTCGAGGGAGAAAATGGTAATTCAGAGCACATCAGCTTAGTCAGAAAAGACAGTGCACTGAATAATACCTTTAAGTTCTAAACTGAGATCAGATGTCATTGGCCTAAAGCTGCATTTGCAGCTATGCAGACATATTGTTTGCATCAGATTTTCTACCTTTCCCTCAGAATATGGAAGGGAAAAAGGAAAAATTCTCTTGGGAATATGCATGCTTTAGTGTGGGTTTCTTTGACTAGTACTGTCTGCTAATGCTGATTCACTATAGATTTGTTTCTAGTGGCAGGGCAAATGCTCTTGCAAGCATGCATGGGTATAATTTACATTGCCACTAATTTGTAGTTCACTCAGCAGTCCCTATGGAAAATTCTCGTTTTACCAAAAATCTAGCAGTCAAAAATCTACTTTAATATCAGTTTTCACCCAAATGTCTCCTTAGAAGCTGCATTTACAAAAGGGAATTGCCAAAAGTATCTTAGAGATAAACCTGGGGAAAAAAAAAAAAAGAAAAACAAAGAGAATATATCATGGCCAAAAAGACTGAGCTGTGTTAAGTCTTAGAAGCTGGAACCATATATAGACTTATTATCCAAAATTAAAATTGTCAGATAAAATACACAACATTGTAGCTCAGTAGATTATAGAAATCTCTTTGATTTCAATGTAATTTTTAAATTAAGGTGATCTAGTTAGAGAAAAACAGGCTTGGATGATCTTAACAGTCAGTTATGATTTACAGACAAAACAGTATTTAAGCCCACAAGGTGCACAATCAGGTATTTTGTCAGTTTAGTTCATTACTTCATTTGCCATTGCAAGCTGTAGTTTGGGAAGACATGATATGACAACTGAAATGTTACTGATCATTGTCAAAAATCTGATACTTGACATACCAACAGTATTTTGCCTCCTACTTGAACACTCAGACAAGTTCCTTCTTTTTCTCTTTAGTTAAAGATACCAGAGAGCTCAGTGGGCAATGACATCTTTGACAATTGTCAGCAACAAAAATTTGGATGATCAACACCATGGCTAGGCTTCGCGAACGAAGATAAGGGAAGGGCACTACCCACATTTTCTGCAAATGCACTGATGACTAAAAAGGCTGATGTGGGATAGGCAAGTCCGGTTGCAAAAGGCACAGCGGAAAGTCTCCTTAGGCGGTATTGGCAAGGTGAGGTTCTTTCTGCATTGTCTTTTCTCCTCGAGACTGATTTTACGTGTGTTCTCAAAGGAGGCAGCAGCGTCATGAACGGTGTGTCTCCGTATCTCCCAATTGGAGGCCAGAGTGGACCACTGATGGTAGTCAATACGGCCAAAACTGAGGTATTGTTTCAGGGAGTCCTTGTATCTCCTCTTTGGGGCTCCTCTATTGCGGCAGCTGGTGGCAAGTTCACCATAGAGCACAGTCTTAGGGAGGTGGTGATCCTCCATCCTGGAGATGTGCCCTGCCCAGCGCAGCTGCGTCCTCAGCAGCGTGGCCTCAATACTGGTGACCCCTGCCTGTTCAAGTACAGTGACATTAGTCATGTAGTCAGTCCAGTGGATGGTTAG
>NW_010194207.1:100939-101516 GCF_000695765.1 Mesitornis unicolor | reverse complement strand
ACTTCCTAGATAGTTGAACTGCTGGACTGACTTAAGCTCTGATTTGCCTATGGTGATGTGGGGATGTTGGAAGACTTCCTGAGGTGCAGGTTGGAAAAGAACTTCTGTCTTCAAGCTGACTTCCAGCCCAAAAAAACTCAGGAGCCACTGCAAAGCAGGATGTTAAGCGCTGCAGAGCTGCTTCTGTATGAGCAACGTGGGCGGCGGCATCAGCAAAAAGCAGCTCGTGGACAAGGTGATTTAGGGTCTTAGTGTGGGCCTTCAGTCGCCGTAGGTTGAATAGGCTCCCATTGGTACGATATCAGATGTAAATGCCGTTATCTTCATCGAGGTCTGCCGTGGCCCTTTGGAGCATCATGCTGAAGAAGATTGTGAATAGAGTTGGTGCGAGAACACAACCTTGTTTCACACCATTGGTTATTGGGAAGGGCTCAGAGAGTACATCGCCATATCTGACTTGGCTGTGTTGATTCTCATATAACAGAATAATCATTTTGAGGAACTTGGGAGGGCATCCTAATCGTTCCAAGATCTGCCACAGGCCTTTTCTGCTCACAGTGTCAAAAGTTTTGGTGAG
>NW_010194207.1:99529-100557 GCF_000695765.1 Mesitornis unicolor | reverse complement strand
CCAGATGCCTTGCCAGTTTTCTCCTGCTGTATGGCCTCAAGAGTCTCTCCCATAGTAGGGGCTATATCCAATTCGTTTTTCACCGGTTGTTGTGTAATGTGCTGAATTGCTGAACCTTGGACTACACGGTTGACACTGAAGAGAGTCTGGAAATGTTCAGACCATTGATTCAGGATGGAGGTTTTATCTGTGAGAAGCATTTGGCCATCTGCGCTTAGTAATTGGCTTGGAACGTGGTATGTGGGTCTGTACACTGCTTTCAGAGCCTCATAGAATTCTCTGTAGTCACCTGAATCTGCACATAGTTGAGTCTTTTCTGCTAGGTTGATCCACCACTTGTTCTGGATGTGTCAAAGTTTCTGTTGGAGCTTACTGCATGCAAGATGAAAGGCTGCTTTTCTTACATGAGAAGACAGCTGAGCGAGGTGTGCTTGGTGAGCAGTTCTCTTTTTTGTCAACAGATCCTGGATCTCTTGGTTGTTTTCCTCAAACCAATCTTTGTTTTTCTTGAAGGAGAACCCTAAGGATTCTTCAGAAGACTGGAGGATGCTATTTTTAATATGTTGCCAAAGAGCTTTAGGAGAGGGATCTATGGGATGGTCTTCAAGTCTAGTTTGAAGGTTTACCCGGAAGCTATCTCTCACAGTAGCTGTTTAAAGATTGTTAACTTGGAGCGTCCTCCTCAGAATGCCATCCCTCATAGGTTTAGGCTTAAAGTGGAGGTTAAGTTTGCATTGCACAAGGCGGTGTTCTGTTTGACATTCTGCACTAGGCATCACTCGGGTATGACGGACATCATGGACCTTTCTCTAGCGCACTAAAATGTAGTCAATGAGGTGCCAGTGATTGGATTGAGGATTCATCCAGGTTGTCTTCAAGCTGTCTTTCTGCTGAAAGATAGTGTTGGTGATGGTGAGCTGCTGCTCTGAACAAAGCTCTAGCAAGAGGTGTCCATTGTCATTACAGTTTCTAACACCATGCTTGCCTAGTACTCCTTTCCAGGCTTCAGAGTTCTTTCCTACTCTGGC
>NW_010194207.1:68946-99452 GCF_000695765.1 Mesitornis unicolor | reverse complement strand
TTTTCCGCAGGGTCAGCTTGGAGAGTTGGGGAATATATGCTGAAGAGAACAACATGTTGCTGGTTGTGTAGTGGGAGGTACAGGGAGATGATGTGATTGGAATGACCTGTCAGCAGTTTTTCAAGTTTGGAGGTGATGGAGTTTTTAATCACAAAACCAACTCCTGAGAGGTGACTTTCGGTTTTGGGTTTGCCAGACCAATAGAGTGTGTAGCCGGCACCATGTTCTTTGAGGCTGCCTTCCTCATGGAAACGAACTTCACTGAGAGCAGCAATGTTGATGTTGAGTCATGATAGTTTGTGGGCAATTAGAGCGGAACGACGCACAGGACATTCACTATCCGCAGTATCAAGCATGGTTCTAATGTTCCTACATGCGAGTGTCAGTCTGAACACACCTTTGGAGGCAGGTGTATGCCTTTGTTTCTTTGTGTTTGTTCAACTGCATCAGAAGATGCCTGTTGGCTGCGGTTAGCCAACTGGGTGGAGGGTGGAGGTGAGCTTTGGTTAGGCCACCTTTTCTAGGCCCCTCTCCGTGTGGAGCAAGCAGTGCTCTCCTTGAAAAAAGCTGCTTGGTCATTCAGGATGTTGTCGAACAAGACTGTCATCTCCAGGGTCAGTCTCGAGTGACCAGTGTCCTGAACTGCCTGCATGCAGGGTTGGGTCTGCGGCTTCCAGTGCACCTCATCACCTGTCGTTCCGTCCCTTGCCTGTTGCTACAGGACTTTACAAATATGGGTGTATCCTTCGAGCCTGGGCAATGGATTTTTTAGGTGAGGCTCAGCATGCGCAGAACTGGCCCCACCCTTTACTCCTGAGCTTCATCTGCCAGGGCCTAGCGAGCTTGGACAGTGACAGCGAAGTCCTCAGGACACAGGTTTAGTTAGAGTATAGACGTAGTATAGACAATAACGTACATAATATTATTCCTAAAAGAAATAACTGAAGCAAGCAAAATTATCCTCCATCATCAATGAAGATTATATGGCACATACAATTTCCTAACACTAAGGTTTGGTTTTTGTTCTCTCTCCTTCACAGTCTCTCTTTCTCTCATTCTGTGTCAGACGAAAATTCTATATGATAGGGTGCTAGGTATTACTTGGTCTGTAACTGTCAATGTTTGGCTAAGAAATTTGCAAAATTTTTTTTTTTTCTTTCTCCAGCAAGTTAAATTGATCTTGCTGTTGAAATTGCAGAGAATCTTCATCTTACAAGCAAAACAGGCATAATTATTAGCTTTTCTCTTTGTTCTAAAAAGCGAGATGCAGGACCATACTGAATTAGCTGTTAGCACCACTGGAAAGCTTCACCTCCTGTAGTCAAGACAAGACACAGGCACATCTGAGGTTTTCTGCCACCTATGGTCAGAGGACTTTGCATATCTTTGTTCTTTCACATCTCTATGTGAGGAACGCAATAAAAGCCAAAATTAAGAACACAAAAGAAAAACCCCATCATTGTCAGGGAGCATATACTTTGAATTTCCTAATGTGTCTTATCACTCATGTTTGTCTTCCAGATTGTAAACCCTGTAGGGAATGGATTGTTTTGATATCTGCATGTTGTGCAAGTTCAAGAATACAGTCATTGCTGAGTAAATAACCAAGCAGTGGTCAATTGCAATCTTAAAAACATACATACAAAGATATACATATAGATAGATAGATAGATAGATAGATATAAATTTGTGTAAACAATGCTTAAGAGTTCAAAACCCATGTTCTCTGTCTCACCAGTGATTTGACCCAAAAATGACACTATACTTTCTAAAGGTACTTGTTGTTTGTTTTTTTTTTAAATGAAAGATGTTAATGATGGATCAGTATTAATCCCTTTGATTTATTTGTGATAGCATTAAGCTTGATAAGCCTAGTTGTTTTTAATGACGATGGCACAATTTTAAGGCTCACTTTCAAGACCACTTACAATAACATCACTTTATCCACCTACAATTTTGTACAGAACATTTAACAACAGCAACAAAAGTCCTCTATGGAGAGACATTTTCTTTATTATTATGTGAGCATTGAATATTTAAAATTGTAGGCAAAAG
Source organism: Mesitornis unicolor (assembly GCF_000695765.1). NCBI lineage: Eukaryota > Metazoa > Chordata > Aves > Mesitornithiformes > Mesitornithidae > Mesitornis > Mesitornis unicolor. The sequence continues at coordinate 97,397 of NW_010194207.1, read as the reverse complement.
CTCTGAAAGTGCTATGTGGTTTCCTTGGAGAATATAATGTCCTTGGAGATGTTATAATACATCATCCTGTGATATATTGCAACAAAATGTAAAAGAGACAAGTGAAATAGAAATTCACAATGTTAAAGCATGATCATCTAACATTTACTATTATATGTTCATTCCTTAGATAGTAGAAGATGTCTCCTGAGATCATTCTACAGGCAGTGCAAGAAAAATCAGCGTAAGAATGTACTATCTGGTACACCTGCTCCTCTTTGTTATTCTAAGTGTGATGGCTGTACCATTCACTACTGAAGAAGTATCAGAAAAGCATTAAAAGTCTTTAGGTTTAGTTCATGACTCAGTCATATTCCAGTTACTTTAAAATAGGTGAAGACAACTTCATGTTGCATTTTCTTTGCAAAACTTCAGCCAGAATAACTCAGCTTCATTCTAATTCTCAAAAACCAAACTCAAGAAAATTTCATTTATTGATATTATAGAAGATAATGCCTATGTGTCAAATATACCTTCTGAAGTTCCTCTGAATATGCCATTCACATTCAAGCAGAAACAAATACTTCCAAAACTACATTTTTCATCTTTTTGGTGGCAATGTTTTTTTTCAGATTTTAGTGTCCAAAGAATTTGAAGTTGGTACATCTCCTCAAAACTCACAGAGGATAAAGGCTACCCTCATGGATCAATTGAATGATCTCTTTTCATCCCATAGAATGGAATTGTCTTTTCTGGTAAACCTTGGTTTCAGAGGCTCTAAACCATGACTCTCCTCCCCACTTTCTTCTAGAAGGTACAAATGAAAAGAATGAATATATTTGACTGAATAGAGGAAGAGCATAAATTGGATGGGAACAAAAGAAGATGAAACAGCCCTCATGAGGAGACAATCTTTCTCTGGGCAGCAAACATGAGGGAGATGAGGAGGTTTCATTTTGAAAAGGGTAGGCAGATTAAGTGCAATTGTACAAGTCACACCAAGCCAAAGTTGTCTTTGGGCATAAGCAATGTTCATGACGGCTCAGAGTTCTCATTCTTCATCTGCTCTCTCATTGCAGGCACTACTGAAGCTCTACTGGCTAAAGCTTGGCTTGCAATATGCTGTGGAGCTCCTAACCCAGTATATGCAGCCTGTACCAGTCCTAAATGCTTAGTACATTTGTGAAGCCCAGCTGCCTTCAGCTAGCCTAGTCATCTCTGAATAGCAGAAGGTGCTGCTGGAATTTTTGTCAAGTTATTTTTTAAAACAAAAATCTTGCCCTGGAGTGTAACATGAACTTAATGCTTTTGTACTTATTTATTGGAAAGTATCTTCCGTTTTTACTTAGGCTGGCAGAATAAATAGTCATTAAGATCACATCCTGGAAATCGGTGCATTTGGGTGCCTTCTGTCCTTAAGTCTATTTTCAGCAGTAGAAGAAACAACGCTGTCAGAGACATGGAGCTTTACTGCAAGTTACTCTGGAAATTACATTTGTTGGAATCCTCAAGACCTACTAGGTATTATGAGCTCATATAGTAAAACAGCAAAAACTTTGACCCATATGAAAATTAAAACATACTAAAAAGTGGACTCAATTTGGAAAGAAAAATGGTTAAGCAGTTCTATTCCTACTGCAATTTTTAAAAAAATGATAGCAAAGAACTTCTTCAGCAATGGGGTAAAGTGTTTGGAGCCACACACAGTGGTTGGTAGAATAAAGCTGACATTGATTGAGAGGACATTTTTAACATGAATTTGCTACCCTGCTTGAGCCTGTAATTTTTTTGTTGTATAGCATAATTCACCACTACTGGCTGTACAGAGCCGCTATGTTGCAGTTAAGTATCATTGGCAGGACTTTTCAGCCAGAAATATTTTTTGCACCTGTAATAGAAAGAATAGCAGTATGAAGAAACTGCATTGCTGAAATATTCTTGCATCTTTTACTAAATACATGTAATGGTATATATCTATGTATGTTGTACATTTTGTGTATATGGAGACATAAGGAAGAGGTTGATAGTCAAGATCTTAAAGGTACTTGATGGGAATGAAAGTAGCTGCCTGTAGTTGAGTTCTAAGGTTGGATTTGTCTCTTTTGGTACAGAGAGATGCAAATTCTCACAGTAAGTTCCTGGGTTCTTTTGAAAAGTGACTTTAAAAGAAAAAAAAAATCCTTCATCAGTTGGTGCAGGAAGAGGTAGGTAGAGAACATCTGGAGAAGTCAGCTTTTAATTTATTGTGAACATTTCCTTATCAAAATGAGAGAAAGACTTGTCTGAGTTTTTCCCATCACTGCTGTTTTACCTCACCTACTTTTCAACTGGTTCAATCTCCTCTGGCCTTTCTGGAGCAGAGACCAACCTATGGCATTTTATCTTGGTCTCATTTCCCAGTCACAGAAATCTGCTTTATAGTAAGAACTAGATTTAAAAAGAGAGGGACGGACAGGTGGATACAGAGAATCTTAGATCAAGAAGCTGATAGTAGGTAAGTAGTCTCAATGTTCTGTAGGCTGAACACAGTTTAAATGTGGCTTTCAGATGTTACCTTAACATTCAGAATTTCCCATAAGAAAATGCACGATGTTAATATTTTTGAACTGAATATGTAAATATATATACTTTAGAATATGTGACAAGGAGAAACTAAATCATTAAAAATAAATTTAATAAGCTACAATGATCAGTCAAAAGCCCTGAGTGGGCACAGATACTTTCTACCTCTCAATGCTTGATGCCAGAGGTGATACTTATTGAGTTGGTACATATTCACATGATCTCAGTATTTAATCTAAGATGGAAACTATCTATGGTAAAAAGGATATATATATGTATACATACATACATACACATATATATATACATACCTACCTATATATATATATACATACATACATATATATATGTATATAACAGAAGTCCAAAAATATCTTAAATATTCAGAAAATTCTAAATGAAACAAACTCAGAACTCACATCTAAATATAAGGAAAACTGTTTAAAATATTTCATGAATACAGGTCCCAAAGTGGTGAGTGAATTGATGGCCAGCATTTCTAAGCAAAGCATGGGCTTGTGACCACCTCATAATTATAAACATGCTGGCAATACATTTCCTCTTTAGAATATTACCATTTTAGCCATTGATTCACTTACAAGCCCATAGGTCAAAGGTTGACAACAAGGACATTTTTATGGTATATCTTCTTCACTGAATTAAGAATGTGAATTTCATCGTAACAAAAACAGAGAGAAAACAAAATCCTCAGATGGGTGAAGTCCTAAGTTCCTGTACAGCATCTTTACTCTAAAAAGAGATGTCAATACAGCGAACTGTTGAGCTCTGGTATTGTGATTCTACTGTTAGAGGTTAATGAACAGCCTCAGTAATGGTGATCAGATGTCCAAGCTGTTCAGTTCTATAATGACATGAACAAGTTTGGTGGTGTGTGGGAAAGAATAGTAAGGTGATGAGAACAAGGGACCACATGGAAAAATGAGGCAGTTTATTTTGATGGCAGCAGTGGCCTATAACCTTTGCTACCCTGGGTATAACACAACCCCCTGGTGTGGAGTCACATGGGGAACTGTCTGTGACAGCCTGGTCTGAGAGGAAAGAGACTTACAAAAATTCCACACAAAACTTTACATCTTGCCAAGGGAAAAATTCTGACTTGAGTCTCATTAGCTTCTTTGAGAAAACTGAAGAATTGCCCCATGTACTTCAATTTTACTAGATCCTTGTTTCATTTCCCCTACACTTCCTTCTCCATTCTTTCCCCTGCTTGGAGTTTAACTATTTATTTTTTTTTAATGTTCTGTTCTTTTCTACTTTTAGAATTTCTGATACAGAACTAGGCTTACAGCTTATTGCAAGTACATCCAACATCATGAAGGTTATTTCTGTGATACATCAAGACAATAAGTCTCAACAACTACAGCATAAACCTACATTTAAAATTAGGTTTATCTGACTTTCTGTCAGCTTCATAGAACTCCAGAGTAGTGTTTCAGTAACTTTTAGGGGAATGATGTAACTCTGGTGAACAATTGATGGAAGACAGGTTTAAGTATAGAGTAACTCTCTTGAACAATCATTACCCCTGTAGAGTGAGCTAAAGTTACTGGACAAGAAGCAAATGTGCTATCAGTAAGGACAATGGCAGGCCATATGCATGAAAAACACACTTCATTTTTTTTTCCTGGAACACAATTGGTTGAAATCTGCTGCTGCTTTCTGCAGCATAGCAGCAACTCCCCTACTTCAAAGGATAAGGACAGAAGGTCTCAGTAACAGTATATTGTGTCACTATCCAATTAAGAAAAGCAAAACAAAGTTCCTGAAATAGCTTTCAATTAACACTTACTACGTGCCATAGTATATTTAGTTTCTTAAAGGGCCATTAATTGTTAATATACTGCAATTAGCCCTTAAGTATGTGATTAATATTCTGTTAAATGCTTATTTAATTTTATTTGGCATTCATTACCAATGAATAGATATTTAATTGAAGGCTGCTTCCTCCTTAGCAGAATGGCTGATCTCCTTTTGCCCCTTCCATGATTACTTTCTGCTATTTGTTTTTCTTCAGACCATTGCCTTTAAGGCTGTAAAATTATTCTACTCCTTGTAGTTCACTCAGCTAAGCAGAAAATAATCTGATTTTTAGTCTATAATACCTATTTGGATAAGCGTGCTGGGATTATAGATGCGTCAAAGCACACCAAAATTCATTCAGAAAATATATATTAACCCCCAATACACAGGGTTTGATGAAAGAAAGCAAAAATTTCATAGCCCTTTTTTTTTTTCCTGCTTCCTCCTCCTTGGTTCCCTTCCTCCACTCCCTTATTCCCCAGCATCACCAGCTATAATAGATGTGAGCAGGGCAAACGAGGCAGAGAAAATACAGCAGCAAATAAGTATGGTAATATGATTTCCTTGTGGAGAAAACTTTTAAATTGCTTTCCAACAAGATGAACCCATTTCTGCTGTGTGGTACACAAAGCTAATGCAGAATGGAGAAATTGTGTGAATTACGAATCATACCACTGCCATAAGGTCGTTACTCCATTGGTTGGCATTTGCATTCACAGTTGTCCTCTTTCAGTTCAAAATCAGATAGCATAAAAGGAAATTACCAAGTCAATTGTTGCATGCCCAACTTTAGACGCATAATAAGACCCCAGTGTCAGGAATAGTCTATACCTTGAAAGTCCAGCCACCTTGAAAACCATTCCTCTTTTGTAGGCAAAGATGACTAATCACTAAGCACAAAATAGTTCTGAAGGACCATTATCAGCACTCACGTTACTAGTTGGTCAATAAACAAGCAAATGCACTAAGATGTGTTTCAAATTGTGTAACGAAGTATAAATATATTCACTTCTTTTTCAGATTTGTTTGATTCAGAAATAAGATGATGTGAAGCAGCTAATTGTTATTTGCCTCAAATCGTCATTGTGAAAAGACAAATGTTGCCAACAAAGGAATGTGAACTGGTAAATCATGCAAGCAGAAGACCTTGAGAAGCAGATAGTTAGGCATGGAAGTGGAGATGGGATATCAAGGACTTGGAACAGCCTTCTCCCAAGATCAATCCCACTCTTCAATGACCACAAAATGACCTTTTGCTTCATTATTGGCCAAATGTATATAAAGGGTGACAACTACAAATATGCAAATGAGGATTATTGAGTACATGTGTTGCATGTAGAGGCATGTCTGCATTTTACAATCACGTATATGGGCATGCTCTTACTGCATCATTGATTGACAAAGCAACACAGATGTGGAAGCATAAAAGACACCTCCAGCAGAATCCAAGTGCATGCCTGCAACTGGAGGTCCTCAAAGAAACATCACAGGAACCAAGGGTGATGACCATTTCACAGAATAACAGAATGGCAGGGGTTGGAATGGACCTCTGAAGATCATCTAGTCCAACCTCCCTGCCAGAGCAGGATCACCTAGACTAGGTTACACAGGAACGTGTCTAGGCAAGTTTTGAATGTCTCCAGAGAAGGAGACTCCACAACCTCTCTGAGCAGCCTGTTCCAGTGCTCTGGTACCCTCACAGTAAAGAAGTTTTTCCTTATGTTTAGGTTGAACCTCTTGTGTACCAGTTTGTGATCATTGTTCCTGTTGCTGGGCACAACCAAGAAAAGTCTGCTCTCATCCTTCTGACACCTGTCCTATAGACATTTATAACCACTAATGAGATTCCTCCTCAGTTTCCTCCCCTGCTTTTCTCTTTTTGTTTGTTTTGCTTTCTTCTTTTTCCCGTGTTCCCTTTCTTTCTCTTTTCTCTCATTCTCTCTTGACGCATTGGTCTGGGTATTTGCCATTCTATGCCTTATGTATATCTTTTGCCAAGACCCTTGTAGTTGCCAAAAATCAGTAAAAGACTTTTTTAAGCTTGCCATGTCTTGAATCCTGACCAAGCACAACTTGGTCTCTCTGGAGTAGCAATATGAGACATTTTTATTTTGTTTTGAACCCCTAAAACTGGCTGCTTTCTTGCATTGTGACCCAGTGATATCACACAACTTGGTCTGTCTGCAGTAGTGGAACAAGACAGATGAGTAACAAAGAACTTTGTAAGGAATAAAAAAAACCCACTCTAGTTCATTCTTGAATTTTATGACAGTTTAAACTTAAAAAAAAAAAGGTCTTAATTAGAATTCTACATCTGCCAGAATGTACTGATTTTAGAGGGTACTGCATTAACTCTTTGCATGAGGTTCCCTGTCCATTTCCTGGTTGTTTTCAGATTATTCAATGCTTCAGGATTTTCAATTTCACTGAACTCTGCTGTTCAGCTGAAGAAATCTCAGAAACATTTCTGATTATCATTGAAGATTCATGAGATGCTAGAAAGCAAACATCATGTCTATCTTTAAAGAGGTCAAGGAGATAGGAAAAAATAAATGTCAGAGAATTGACAACCAATCAAGATAGTTTCAGTTTCTCAGAAGAATTTCAAACAAATATGTATTGGGTTTTCTATGAGGGGGTTTTTGGTTGTGTCTTTGGTAACGGGGGAAGGGCTATGCAGATGGCCCTTTAAGAAGCTACCTGCAAAGCTCCCCCTTTGCTTTTGTCAGATCCACCTCTGACCAGGGCCAAGCCAATCAGCGCCCTTGCGAATTCATGTATTTAAGGGGGGTGCAGAGGATGCCTCTCTCTCTCTCTCTCTGGCACTGGCCCTGACCAGCATGGTCCCAGGTGCGGGTGGTGCAGCCCCGGCCTTGCCCAGCTGAGCTTGGCTGGCCCCAACTGCAACTTAAACTTAAACCCCGCTGCAGCTTAATCTGGAAAAAAAAAAAAAAAAAGAGAGTCAGGATCTCCATAACCATTGGAAAAGAACTGCAGCGCAGAAAAGGAGTGGGGTCCGAGGAGAACAACTTTGAAGATCACTAAGGCCGGTTTGAAGGAAAGAAAGGAGAGGGAGGAGGAGGACGCAGAACCCAGGTTTCCCCTTTGCAACTCGTGGCGAGAGTCGGGTCGACTGGTCGTGTGTGAGGGAACTGTGACCATGGGCAGACCCAGACTGGAGTTTTGTGGACTTGGGTTGAAGTAGTTTTGTGTGTGAGGGAAACTGCAGCTGTGGGCAGACCCATATTGGACTTTTGAGGACTTTTTCCCCTATGGAAAGGGGAAGTAGTAGAGAGAGAGAGACTGGGCTGAATGTTTTTTTCCCTACTCCTAAGAAAGCACCTGATGTCATGGTGTGAAAACCGATTGCAACCCCCACTCCCATCCCCCTGCGCCCCAAGGCAAAGGGGGAGGGGGAAGGTGAAGAAACCGGGATCAAAAGCTGAGCCCGGGAAGAAGGGAAGGGTGGGGGGAAGGTGTTTTGATTTTAAGATTTGGTTGTATCTCCCATTGTTCTACTCTGATGTTGACTTTTTTATTCCTTATGATGAGTCTGTCTTTTGCCTGTGACCTGTTTAAGTGGTGAGAAGCCCTCCCAGTCCTTATGTTGACTAGCGCTTTTTTGGGGCATTGTGGTGCTCAGTTATGCACTGGGCCTAACCCACCACAAAATAATTCAGCTAACTAGTTGCAATATAGCAAGGAACTGAGCAAAGACAAACCAGTATCTTCCTTTAAATTCTGCAGAACAAGGATAATGATGAAAACAAGAACTGTTAATACATCATGACCTTTTGCAGTCACAATCCATTCTAAAATTAAATCTAGGGAAATATTGTTTTGATAGAAGTACCATTGGGTAGGGGTAAACTGAACTTAAAATTGTATCTATCAGTGACTCATTGTCAAAATGGAGGAAAGCATTAAACAGGATTAGTTCAGGAGAGTCATGATTTTAAAGTTTTTCGGTATCTTCACTGATGATTTTATGGATTGAAACAATGTATTTGAGAGCCACATAATGATAGAAGGGACTGTAGGTTGAAGAACTAGATCGGAGTTCAAAATCTTCTCAGAAAACTGACGTCTCAAAAGGTAGAATGATGCTCAGTAAGTCAAAGTTTTTATTTTAGGCAGGAGAAATTAGCTGTATAAACACAGGATGGGAAAAAACAAGGTGGCTAAACGAAGTGAGCTATAGTGGAATTTGAACTGAACCAATATCAACAATACAACCACCTTGTGAAAAAAAAAAAGTAAATGTTTTCCTTGGATACATAGCAAACATTTTGCATACTGCAGTCTGGTATGATCCTCTCACTCTGCTCGGACTTCAGGAGTTAGGGGGACCATTAAGTGGAGTTTGGGCATTCTGCTTTGAAAAAGTTGAGGAACAAAAGGAAAAAAATCAGAGATGGCAGGGACATGATCAGGGATTTAGTACACTCTGCCTCTGAAGGACAAGAGAAAGAATCAGGATTTTATAGGCTAAAGGAGAAAAAAAAATGAAAAAGATTTTATGGTTAACAAAAAGAAAAAAGAGATAATGTTGTCCAGGTCTATGGCTTCTAGAGTAATCCCATGACATGTTGTTACTAGCAAAAGGAAAAGAAGCAAAAAAAAGTCTTTCACGAAAAGTCTTTCAAATCCAAACAGTAATGAAACAGCAGTGGAACAGATCAGATAGAGAGACTATGGAGTCCTTAGCTGTTAGGAACAGTCCACAAAGATATGAGTTTAGTGGTATACCAATAAGGACATGTGCAAAATAACCCGTTATAGCTCCTTACACCCTTTTTATCAAGGATCCTACGCTTGGATGAAGGATTCAGGGAACTCCAGGAATTTAAGTTAGGATCTCTGAAACTCTTCTTTTTTGTTTGTTTGTTTTTTGGTTTATTGTTTGTCTATTTCTCTTTTCCCCCCCTCCTGTATGACCAATTATACAAAGAATGCTAATATCATTTATGAGGTATAGGACAGACCTAAATGAACAAACATGGTTAAGAAATCCAGACTTCAGTTATTCTCCCGCTTCCTGTAAAAAAAAAATAAAATAAATTGAAAAGAGCTGTATGGTACAAGAACATTCCCATTAGACTGAATCCAGGGCTGTTAATTATTAAGTATAAATACTCATTTCTTGGAAAAAAAAAAGTCAAATAAGTCTTGTAGAGGAAACCTCTCAAAGGGAGAGGCTACAATCAATTAGATGAAGATTCAAACCCATTTTTCAATCAGATTCACCAATCATTTGTGCTCTTCATATATGAAAACACATGTCATGGGATTATAGGCTGAGCTCTGAAGCTTTGACAGCTGGTCCATGGTTCTGCCACTGCAGTCTGGCCAAGGCAGGTTAGTGCCCCATCCAAATGCTTTGTTGATGTTCTGTGCTCTGAACTGTTTAAAATATGAAGATTTTTAGCCTTGAGCTTCAGATTAATTTAATCACGAACACTATTATCAGAAAACACTGTGGCTTTGGGAACCAATGCACCCAGAACTATTCTTTGCCTGTCTACGTAGTCATAGCCGCTTTGTTTGTGGGAAGATTAGTTCTGCAGTGTTTTAAGCACACCACTCTCTTTGTACTTCTGATTAATTTTTGCCTTCCAAAACTTGACCTCAATACGTTTTATTAAAAAAAAATATTTCTCTGTCTAATAACATATCATTCACAATTGATTTGTTGTTAATTGGGATTATCCCTCATTGGTAAACAGAAAACATTGCTGTACACATTCTGTTGATTTGTACCTGTCTGCTGTGGGTTAATGGCATGATTAAAAAACATTTCACACTGAGTTTCCAGCATCAGAAAAGCAATATTATGCAGTGACTGACTTTTACCTTAGGCTTAATGTTCAACTCATTCCTGTGCAGCTTATCTAGAATGGAGAATATTAACCTTAACAAACACAAGTAATTATATTTCAGCAATGCATAGTATTATAGTGGTATTTATTCTTCTATTCACTCCCTTAGTAACTTCCTGCTCCTTAACTTGGCATCTCTTTTTTAAGCTTACGTTTGACATTTCAGTACCTCTGAGTATTCAAAAAATGCCCCAAATGCTACTGATTTAAGCTGGTTAGAGATTTCAAACTAGGACTTCCAAATGGCTGCATAAGCTTTTAATGATCTCATGTCATTACTTTATATCTTCCTCTGACCCTTCTATTTTTATTATATCCTTCATGGCCAAATTCAGCACAGGAATACAGCCTGCACTTAATTGTAGCAGTACTGAATTGGGATTTCAGCATCCTTTGACCTGCCATTGTAATGATTGTTGCCTATTACCTTTTCAGGTTCCTTTCACTTCAGAAAATTTAGTATTTGCTATAGAACTCTTTAAAATATGTCCATCCTACATAACTGTATCCCCACATGACCAAATTTCCCAGCAAGTTATTAAGCAAACTGGGAAGAAAACAATCTTATGAAGGCTGCACCAGTCTTGATTCCTAACTTCAAAATTGTAGCTGTCTTAAAGTGAAGAAAGATAAGCCATTGTAGGTAGCAGTACCATTTTTTGTTAGAAAACATAGGTTTTACTTTGAAAACATTTAAGGAAAGAGAAGGAGTGTTTTTGCATGCTTCTTTGTTTTTTCTCCTTTAAACAAGAAGCACCTGATTTTGAGAAGATATTATGTGCGATAAATAAGCTCATTCTGCGTAAATCCTCAAAATGCGTGCACCTGCAACAACATGAAAAGTCTCTTTTCAGTGCAATTGCTATATGATCCCTGTGTAACTTGTTCATGCAGTGGAGACATCATAGTTGCACTAGAGACAGTGGGGAAAAAATAAAAACAGGGTTATTGCATATCATACACTTCAGCTGAATAGTAAGCCCTCCAGACTCTCATTGTGAAAAGGGAAAGTTTAGCAGGCAGAAGAATACATTTCTGAGAAATATACTCTTTGTTGTTGCATTGTTTTGTTGTACATCAACTGGTCTGCCATGTTTTTCCCTATGCAAGAAAACAAGTTCAGAATAAGCTAAACAAGCTCTTCCAGCTTAAGTGGTTTGTTTTCCATAAATGTAGACGATAAACAAGTAAAAAAAAAGGTGATACTCAGTGTAATGCTGCTCATGTTGTTATGTTATTCACGTAAGCCTTCTCCCAGCTCTGTTTTTCCTGACGCCAGCAGACAGCTAAGGCAGACCTCTCAGTTTTTAAAAAGTGACACTCATAACCAGTTTCCTGCTTGCTCTGTTCTCTTCTGACCATGGCTTTTTCACTAGTGGTTGCTTTATGTACTTCTGAATTGAAATCGGCAGTCACCACCAACTAGAAATCCCAAGGGCATATGAACACCTCTTCATTTCAAAATCTAACGGTTGCAGATCACTTTCACAGTGAGGTTTCTCATACAGACAGAATTAGAATGGACAATGGCCAGAAGATGCTAAACAGCATTAAAACAAACAAAGACAAAAGCTGACATCTGCCTAACGGACTCCTCCCCCACCCCCCCCCGTATATTAATTATATTGGCACAGTATGGAAATCTTCAGCAAACAACCCCAATGTGACCTTTATAAAAAGAGATCAATAACAGTAATGTGAGCAGGGGGGCGGGGGTGTGCGTGTGTGAAATTATGTATCCTTTTTGAACTTGAAGGAGTGCAAGGAGTCTAGCACAATTCACATTCTGTTCCACTTCACATTCCCAGTCCCTATACTGCTGTCTGGCTGCCTGAGTAAATTCTCTGGATTTCATGGCAGGTGTAAAATACAAGGTTAAGGAGAGATGACCATTTGGCCTTCATTTTATTGTAGATAGTTCCTAGAATGTTTGCCTTTGTTCTGCTGTTTGCTTTTGGTTAAGAGCTGAGCTCTTGTGATTCACCCAGATGTGCCCTGGAGTCTTCTGTCCTTCCAACTTATCACCTGACAGCAGTGATTGTATAGTGTAATTAAAAGTCAATGCTAGCTTTTGGGATATATGCTACAATAAAAGAACCATCTGAAATTAGGACTTAAATAATGAAGGGTTCAGGGACATGTAGGCTGGTATTTGTTACGCATTTTAATAGAGGAAGTTTGCAGCTAATTGCAGGCCAACTAAACCCTTTGGACACATTTCAAGTCACGTCAGTCCTTTTTTTTTCTCCCCAAGGAATCTGATAGGCCATGCAGCTTAGTACTGCTTTTCTATCTTAATTACCACATTGAGTTGTGCTAATGTAGGTTTACTTTGGAGGCATGTGTTATGAATATAACCCAAGCAAGAATTACTACTACAGGCTCCAGAATCTAGTTTAAACACCTCTCTATCTGCAAATAGTAGAAGAAAAAAATTAGAGTAATTTTCGTTTCAAACTAGTGCATTGCAACTCATGCACATGTATCTAGAGAAAGTAGGTCATCTGAGTTACTGTGACCCACTCCAGTAGCTCATAAAAAAGGTCAACTTTATTCTGTATTCGAGAAATTATTAGATATTATTTTATATACTATTACACATTCAATGGGCTGCAAGAACCATCCTTGACATGAACACACCCTTTTTGTAGTGGCACTGAAGAGACTCATCAGTTTTAAATATGTTAAGCCTGTGAATGGAAAACTCTATTATGCAATGTGGTTCGAACTTCAAAGATGTCCTGAACAGGGAAAAACATTGTGACAAACCCATTTATCTGCTGCATGTGGAATTTTTGCAAAGCTTGGTCAATGAACCCAGTAGTCTGACCTTCATAATTCAGGCTGAAGTTAGGGAGAAGGAGGAGCACTTTAAAAGGAAAATGAAATACAGACCTGTTGAGTTTTATAAATGTCAGTAGAAAATGCTAAACAGTGCAAAAATCACAAATGGGAAAAAAAGCTTAAAAAAAATTGATCATCCTTTCAGGAGGTTAGCAATTAAAAAGTTGATAAAAATATTATAATTACCTCTTCTTCTCCAGTTTTCTGTAAGCAGAAGCAAAGTGGTTTGTGTGAGAAACACAGACAGAAATCCAAGTTTTGGGGTACTTCTCTGTCCTGTAGAGAAGTTGAGAGTCTTTTGGCCAGAATTCTACCAGCAGCAAACATACATTTCTCAGCTACCCAATGTCCTTCTCTCTCTTTCCTGCCTCCAAAATAAAAGTGTAGTGTATTTAAAACATGCATATGCACCAATGATTTTCATCCATAGGACTTTCGTAGTTACCTAAGCTATATTTCAGGATAAGGAAAAGACAAAAGTGCAAAACTTCTTTTCTTGTTTTGCTCTCTTGGATTGTGTATTTATTGCTGTAACAGCCCTCTGACCATCCAACATCACTGTGCATTGTTGTACAATTTAAGTTAAACTCAGACAGTTCAGCTCCTATTAGTAGTAGATTCCACTACTGTGGACTGTACAACAGTACTGAAGCTAAAAGAGTTTGGATGACCCACATCTCTTGGGTCACAGGACATGCTCACATGTATGCTGCTTTTTGGCTACTTTAAATTTCTGAATTTTATGACCTTTCTCCTTGAAAAGCAGGGCTCCTCTGCATAGTTTGCTGGCGCATGATGTGAGAAAGATGGTTGATATCTTATTCACATCGGATGCTTAAGTAATGTGCAGAGAATGATTGAATAAAATTAAGTCTTCTGAGTAGTAGATGACAGAGTAAGTGTTCAGGAGTAGGAAATAGCACTGGATATGAAGAAGGATAGGACAGAAAAATACTCAAAGTATAACTAAGAGATGATTTCAGGTCTTCTTGCTTGTTGCTGCAACAGGCTGCCTTGCTGTTAAAGCATCTCAGTTTTTGGAAAGTCAACATAAGCAATTTTTCCTTGTCATCCCTTTCATTATTTTTTGTTTTCTCTCCCTCTTCATTCCTCTTCACTTGTCAAGACCACAGCTATTCTTCCAGTTCCACAGTCAAAACTCATTGTTTCATTTTGTGGTTGTCATATAGACAGTTCTATCAGTTCTATCACCTGATGACTCCTCCTGAACTGGGAAGTGGAATAGAGAAAAGGAAAGGAGACTCATGGGTTGAAATAGAAACAGATTTAACAAAATAATAATACAAACCTAATATTAATAATAATTTTAATATAAAGTACATAAAATTATACTTAGCCAATATAGTTGTTCCAACAAGTGGAGCAGTAGACCTCCCAACAAAACTCTCCAATTTATAGCAAGCGTGGCATTTATGGTATGTAATAACTCTGTTAGTCAGCATGGTATGCTGCCCTGAAAGCCCCTACTTTTCACTCTCCCCAGCTTCTGCACCTTGCTAATCTCAAAAATGCTAAAGACCTTGATCACTACGGCAACCTGGATACCAGTGTCTCTCAAAAACTAAAACGAAGTGTCTTATCAACTTTGTTCCCATGAAACCGAGTATTGCAGTCTTCAGAATTGTAGCTTTCTTGAACAAAAAAATGATTGTCTCTTAGTCCAGCACTGAATATTTCCAGTGCTGCAGCACTCCTTCTGCTTTTGCATTTTGAAAATATTTCTGTCAAGAAAAAAATTGTCTGCCCAAGTATAAAAAAGAAGACAAATTTACTGCGGAAATAATATCAAAACAAATGTGCCAGTGATATTTAGAAAAAATACTGCCAAATACTTCTGGCTGAATTCAAGCAATTATAACTACTAGTAAAACATGACACTTTTAGTATTTATTCTGAGCTCAGCCACTTTTCATGGTTAAATCTGATATATTCTGCATTTCAGAGAGAACATTAGCTGTCTTCAACAGTTCTATAAAGGGATAAAATCCATTTTATTATGTAGTTGCTATATTACATATAAGAACATAGGTCCAATTTTGCTATTCCTTAATTTAAATTGTCATTAATAAGATATTAATTAAAGTGTTCTGCGATCAGTCCTTTTCATACTTTATTAGCCTTTCTTGTCTTTACAAACATTTTTTGCAAACATGCTTTCTTATGTTCTGTGCAACAGAAAGTTTTCTGCTTTTTATTTTTTTACTTTATTCACTTATTCTTTGACATGTTGAACCAGCTAACACAGATCTGTTCATGTGTAGTAGTTTTCATCATTCTTAGCCTTTATTATGCTTACCTATTGTGCTTTTTCTTTCTTAAATTGATAGATCCATAATTCTGTAATAATTTATGCTTCCTCTATTTGTATTACCTTGCCTGTTTCATTTTTCCCTGGACTGGACAGTCACCATCTGCCTAATTATTTTTATTTTAACACTGACTTTAAGATATAGTTATATAAGATTTTATATTTAATTCTTCTTTTCATCTCTGACATTAATAATAAGAAAAGTTTTTACCAAGTAATGTTAATTCAGTTATTCTTTTGCTGATTAAACATAATTCCATTTTCCTGGCTTCAGCTCTGTTCTCTCTCTGAAGACTAGTTAGCTTTTTAACACACAATTCCAATATTTTCTAACATTTCAGTGTCTATTAACCTCTGTCTCTTGATTGGCAGTTGAAACTTCCATCTAAATCCTGAAATATAGCTGGAGAATCATGAAAAACAAAGGTAAAGAGAATTTCAGATATGACACCACACTGTGAATATGCCTGAGCGTTTTCATAGAGTCCATCCTGGCAATTCATGTTTACTTAGAGTCTTTTAAACTAATTAGCTACCTTTTCCACTGAGTATCCATAGTCCTCAGATATTAATAACTTTGCTCTTCTAATTTTCATTGACTGGAAAAAGGGTGCTTTTCTCCTTTTACTTTTTCCACTTGGGAAACTCTCTTTCTCTTTGAAAATCATTTATTTAGTTTGAGCTGAGATCACTCAGCAATGAAAATACTGGTTGCGTATGGCTATACATTTATGAAGTTATTTCACAAAAACATATGTTAATAAGTAACAGCTCCACATTTTAACTGTTAATTGGGGCAAAATTACACAGATCTTATTGAAAATTTAACGTCTTTTTGAAAGGCTACATATATAACCTTTTGAAAGAGTAAATTCTTGAATAATTAAAAGTTTTACATTTCTTTTTCCTGCTCCACAGCCCTTCCCACAGATGTTTTATGTACTTATATTCCCTGTGTTCTGTGCTTACTTCAATTTTCATAACACAATTTGCACAATTAGGCCTGATTTAGAACTGGGATTACCACAAATTTTTACACATTCTTTCCTGGATTGTTTTTCTCCTATAAAATGATCAAAAGAATGAAGCCCAGTTCCTGTACCCTAGGAGGTGGACAAAAAAATATCAGGATGTACCTCATGGTCTCTTTCTCTTCATTGCTCTCCTTTTTGTGAAGCAGCCGGCTCTATTCCAGTCACCTTGAACAGAAAAAGAGGAAGAAAGAACAGGGCTGTAGTATCTGATGTTCTTTGCCCATTTTCTGCCTCCCATTTACTTAATCTCTAAGAACTGGGTAAGAAGTCTTTGCTTTTTCCCTTTGTTGACACATGGGCTGAATCTTGCTTTTTGTACAGCTGAGAAATGGCAATGACAACCTAATTCTTGGTGAACTTCTAAGCAGTTTTTGAAATATCATTGCTGCCTGATTTGATGTTATTTTTTCATACCTGCTACACAAAATGCTGGATGCTGTTTTAAAAGCAAATTAAACGGAATGATATTAAGCAAGTAGAAGAATCTTCAGCAAAATATGTGTTATCACTTCCCTTTTCTTCGGAGAAGGATCAAAAGATCCAAACATCACGTATATCTCCTTTCAGTATATTCTGAGGCACAGTGGTATGTTACTTTGAAATCAGATGATAGATAAAGCAATGCTTATCAAACCAATACATATCAATTTCAGGCTGACATGCAGAGCTTCATATGAAGACGGTAAACACAACATGCTTATAGAATAGGTCAGACACAGCTTTATATGCAAGAAGTAAGAGATGGAAAAAAATCAATTCCATCCATGATTGGAAGCAAGTGACGAGAGAAAGACAAAGAAAGAAGACAAGACAGACAGAAGATACCTGGTGTATTTGATGAGAACAATAAATCCAATTAGTTCTATTAGGGAATTCAGCACAGTGGCGTTTTTCCATGGCATGAACTGAATGGACAGATTCCCAGATATAAATAAATAATAAATTTATTATAAATTTATTCCATAAATACTGATTTTGCAGAAAAGAGAAACGCAAAATGCAGAGAAAATGAAAGGATAATATCAAGTGCCTAGAAGTGTCAACCATTGGAATAAGGATCAGTGGTATGGCATGGCTAGAAAAGGTTCTAGAAACAGAAACAACTCCTTTTCAGCCACTGCAGAGCTTTCTTCTTTCAGCCTGTGCATGGAGTGCCCTGTGTGCTGGAGTACCCTTTGGCAGTGAGGCTTTATGCTGAGTGTGGTAACACTCCCACTGTTGGTGAGGCCAGCAGGACATGAAGCAGCAACTAGGGGCAAAAGTACACCATTCACTTCAACAAGTCAAAGCTCTAAAGGTAGAAACTATGTGAAAGATTGTTCTTGAGAGCTAAAATGAGTGACTACAACCTTACCCACTCTCCTGATCAGTTGACAAACTTTTGAGAGGGCACAAAGTTATCCATGCTCTGCAAGCACATTGGCAAAGTAAGCACTGTGGTATGGCCAGCAGGGCAGGGCAAGCAGACTTCACAGCTCTGCATAATTTAGTTCAAGGATTATGTACAGTGTATATAAAAAAAGTGACAGATGCAGCATTGAACCTTGAGGATTAAGGTTCAGTACAGTGAAATACATCATCATGAATATTAACCCACTCTCTTAAAGTAACAGTTTGCTGATGATTCCCTAGACAGTAATATTAAATAGTATACTAACATTTGGGGGAAGTACTATGATAGTCTGTGCCACATTATTATATTGATGTGATTGTTTCATTAGTATAATGTGATATTATTCTTCAGCAAGACAACCAGAACCACGGTATAGTTATAAATATAGGGACAACTCCCACGACAAAATTCCCAATGGAAATTCAATAAATGCTCTTTTGGATGAGTAGTGAGCTATAGATGCGAACCCTTTTGTCACAATCTTTCATTGCAGTGTGGAAGAATATCTCCAATTTGTAGATATACAAGTAAACCTGGAGTTAGATTTTGAAAGCAATCTTTGCTCAATCCTACTAACATTTGGGCATGTGAACATTTTTCTATGCATTATTAGATATAAAAACAACAAATGCAAATAAAAAATAGAAAAATAAGTGCAATCTGTGACATTTTGGGGTTAAGAAAAGATATGCAATGGATGTCCTGAAAAATGACAAAGGCTAGCAATTTGTTAAATAAATACAGATAGCTACCAAGTTTATAAATTTTGGATTGAGAGCCTCTGGCAGAATATTCACAAAAATGAGATAAAAAATACAATTCAGTACTCTCTAAACTGCTACCCTGAATACAAATTAGTGAAAATTACTGCAGCATTCTATTTATTAATGACTGACAATTAAATCCATTGGATCAAGAAAAGAAGCTGCCTTCCTTCAGATTTTGTATATTATTAGTACACCTGTCATACCCATGCTCATCTTCTATGTGGAGGGGAGAGAGAGACTCAGAAACATTTGCTAATAAGTAGTATTTGTAATAATAGAAATAATTCTGCACATAGGCCTTAAAATATTTTATTGTGCTTGGAAAACAGATATTACTTCAATTATACAGAAAAGAAGACTGATAAACCCCTTAAGTGATTAAAATTAAGCCTATATAATAAGACAGTATAAAAGGGCATAAAAATAGTTTTTTCTTCTTTGAGAAAGACCATTGCCAAATGATGAAGCTGTGCATCAACACACTGAAAGCTGTTAACAGAGAACATGGGACAGTCAAAGACATTGCTAACTCCATCTGACAGTCAGATGGAAAAATATCCCATGTAGAGGAGAATTATCTCCAAAAAGGTTCAGTTGTTTTCCTCATCTCACAGCTACTTAACGGAAAACATACAAGGAACAACAGCTCCCTACCACTACGGTTAACTTCTGAACAAGACTTCACTAGCATGAGGCAAAAATCAGTTCATAAAAAAATAACATTCAAATGTGATTTTTCCTTTATTCTCTGTTCAAGCAGGAAGGACAGAAAAGGAGGAGAATTTTGCAAAGTATCATGATTTTTTTTCTTACTGAAATGGCACTATTATATGTCTTAGAGGCACAGTCTAATTTTTTATTATGTGTATAAGTCTTTGGATTCTGACCATTAGTACTGAGTTCGACTACAAACACTAACATAGCCCTAACATTAGGTGATAATTCATGGTAATATCACCAATAATCAAATAAAGGACAAAGTTTAGTTTGATTCACTCTCTCCCATATCCCTCCTCTGGGGCAAACTGTAGCTGTCAAACAGTATTTTGAATAAATTTAATTCCTGGAAGCCAAGCATATAAATGTTACTCTGCTTTATATTAGAGTAAATAAGCTTGGTATGGTCATTTTAACCTTTGGACAGAAATTATTAAGCTTTGTGACAGCCCGTAGCTTTTGGTGGAGTTGCATCTATGGTTTTGAACCATCATCAAATTTGCCTTTTGCACTGGCAGTCAGATCTACATGCAAACTTGTCTCTTCAAACAACTTTAAATCAGAATTTTTCATTCTAAATCATCCACACAGAAACATATATGATGAATCTATGCGTATGTTTATGGTGAACATTGAAAACAACAAGAAGTTGCAATGAAAGAGTGAAGAATTGGCTTGGTGACCAAGGATTTAACTCATCCTTTGCTCCATGTAGCATGATAAGTGCCCCAGGCCGTGTGATGGCAGTGATTATAACAGCTTAGCCACACAACACTTGTTATTTACTAAGCAGTCTGAGCTAGCAGTTCTCTACTGATGCTGGTGTTCAACCGATCTCCTACTTCTGCTCCTGAGCAGAAGGCAGGGATGGTTACAGATGTGGTCATTTAAACATCTGGAGAAGCCCTTAAAATATTGCCCTTTTGAACAGCAAGAGAATTATTACAAAGTGTGTTTGAAGTCCATTACTTTTCTATACATCGCTGTTTTCATGACTGATATGGTTGTATCTAAATTGTTTCACTGAACAGAGACTGTTAGGTGAAATGCTGCCAAATAAGGAAAAATGTTTAACAAAGATAGCATATCTGAAGTCATTCAAATCGATTTCAGACAATCGTTGCTTGTGCTTATGAGAGTCCTGAAATAGTCTTTCTATCAGATTTCATTTCCCATTGTCATGTATGATGAGAAAGCAGTAAAATGAAAACCTTCCCTCAAAGTTATGACACTTTTGCAGTCTGTCATTTGGTTTTGACTACAAAGGCCAAGGACAAGTTTTATGAGTCTCAGGTTACTTAAGTTATTGTCTATAATGTACAGAAATTCAGGTAATCTCCAAATACTAGAAAATTAAATGTCTTTATATTTTTCTTTATGATTTAATTAAAAAATCAAAACTTCCATATGTATCAAATGCTACACTTCGTATCAGTGAACGAAGAAAAAACTGGTGGTACATAGTTATTATAGATGATGCACAAATAAATCTTGTAAAGCAGACCTTATGAAGTATGTGATAAAGCTTTCAGGGGGAGATCCAACTGTCATTGATTTTGTCAGTTATCTTTGTGGGACATAGCATTAATCCATTTAAAAATCTAACTTTTCAGTTGTCAAGTTCCTTTCAAATGTGAGGGTAAACAGCAACAGAAAGGACAGCAAACAGTAGCAAAGTGTAAGCTGGATTTACCTAGTACAGATCCCTGATGATAAACAAATACACACTGGCCTGCCACTTCAAGACCAGAAGGAACTATTTGCATAGCATTTAACACAATTTAAAGCACTGTTGGCTTGTTCCAAACTTTTCAAGTTTAGATTGGGGACATACTAGAGTCAGTGCAGAACAGTGACTACAGCTTACTTTGCATCCTTGAAACCTTTTCATGTAACTGAGAGAGGGGCAGGAAGGCAGGTGGGAGCCATAGCTCTGAGCTAGGATCACCCATTCCTCATTAAAAATCTATTGTGCTCAGAGGGATGGCCCATAATAACATCAGTTCATTTGGTTATGGTCTGCTGTGGACAGCACTCACATGGAGATTAAAATATTATTCCCAGTATGGGAAGAGAGGTAACACTGAATACACTGAATTAGGCTAGTCTTGGGGCTCTTTTAGATGAGTTAGTTTATACCAGACAGCACAAGTCTTAAATAAGGTGCATGTGATGGAATTCCTCTGTCATCTCCTTATTTCTCCAAAATTTGTGAATAATATACCTAATGGCTTCTATGTCTTCTAGACTTGCAACCACTTAACCAGAACTTTGGATACCTCTTCACCAGCAAAAAGGTGGATTTTCATAATGAGATAAGAAAAATTAAGTCCTCTTGCAAAAATATGGTAGAGACACTTACAGCTTCACCACAGGCAACTGCAGATCGAAGAATTCTTGGTTGTTTCATGGAAAAGTGAGCTGTAATTATTTCTCAGATTTGTAATGCTCTGTTAAAATGAAGAAAATAACAAAATATCACTTTTGCTTCAGTAAAGATAAAGTCTTTCTAGTCCAGGATTGTATTAGGCAGAAAGCAGCAAGGCTACAGTGCAGTCAGTTTGTATTGGCTTGAGACCAAGGTGCTCAGTGTTACTAACACCTCAGAGAAAGGTGGCTCTGAGAGGATGGAAGCTGCTGAGATCCTCTGCTCTCCCTGTCTGCTCTACAATGCCACAATGCTAAAGCTTCTGAGGCCAGGTTTGCAGCTTATCAATGTACTGTTTTCAGATTGACACTTACACTAGGGTTTTCTTTAAGATAGCAACATTTCACAGTGAAGATGCAATGAGTTTCTGGGAAGTCTTATTTCTGTCTGAGTATTTTATGTGCTTGTACACATATACATGTTTTTCTGCATTTTGCTGCACAGATCCATTCCGCCAGTATGTGCTATACATATTTGCCAAAATGCATTTAATTTTACTGCAAATAAAGCAGTATACCTATATAAGTGGAAAAGTATCTTAAGAATTCAGACAGTACTTGTGTTAATACCAGCAGCAGCTCTGCATTCTTGTCTACTGTTATACAGTTTTTAACAGATTCATTTTTAAGTGCATTCTTTCCCATTCTTTTAAGAACTGTTCATTATTAATAGACAGAAAGTTATTCAATGGAGCTAGTCCTGCACTTCCAGAACATGTGCATAGCCCGAAAGATAGAGAGAGACTTCCACTCTCTATAAAGCTCTTCTTTACCTACTAGGTATGTAATAGATCAGGTAAAATGGGCAGACTTAGAAAGGAAGGGATAATTTATAGGGAAGATAACTATGTTCTACTTCTGTATTGTGTCTCTAGTGGGGCCACTTTCTGCAGGTAATAAAAACAGTCAGTAGCATATGCACATAGATTACCTCCACATGCATGACCATTGTCATATTTCAAGTGTTTAAATGGGCTTTTCCCCCCCTAGCATATTTTAGGATGCTCACTAAAGGCAAGAGAAGCCAGCTGCTGTATGCAACTGCTCAACAGTTCTCCCACTGAGACCCTGAACTCTTCAGGCAAAAACCCTTTTACACTTAATGGGTCACTTGGGCTTGGCTGCTGAGTCTGCTGCTGCAATGCCTCTCTCTCTCTCTAAATGTGTTTGAGTGCATAACAACCCTTGACTCCAGACCTTGTCAGAAGATAGTGTTTTCCTGCTCTGTGTGATGAAATCACAGAGGGTGGCTAGTATGGCACTCACAGTTGTCATCTCACAGAATAACCACTTGAAGGTTTGCAGTCTTGTGTTTGGGGACAGGGAGCTTGAGGGGATCAAGCCCTGTGGTTTGCTCTGGGGAGGCCATTAAGTGGTATTATACATCTCTGCATCTTCTTATGCACAGAGAGGTTTGAAATAAAATGAACTAATTAATTCTGTGCAAAGATAGTAGGCAAGGCATTGGTGGGGGAAGGGAAAAGCAGGGAAAGATACTGAGTATTCAGTTACAAGGTAAACAATATGTGGGTAGCATCTCCTTCATAGGATCCTGTCTGATTTATTTAATGCTCCTCTTCCACAGGGATACACTTGCAAAAATAAAACCACATGGAAATAGTGTGAAGGAAACAGATGATTATTTTTCAGATGCAGGACAGATACTCCAGAAAAACTCAGAGATTTTGTGACACACTGAAAAGTAGGTCATTGCATGCTGAAAGTGAATGGTCAGCCATTTCTGGGTAAAATGAAACTCAACTGGAGTTCAGGCTGAAATGAAGTGAGAATGCCATCAAGGTTTCCCTAACACTGTCAGTAAAACACTCATTAAAGAGAATCGCACAGTAGCACAGAGAGAAGTAATACATAATTTAGTGGTTCCAGGAAACACTCCTGTTTTCTGTGTATTTCAACCAGCTGAATCTTCCATGGGATCCAATTCAACTGACTTCGAAGCAGGGTTAAAAAGCATCAGTTGCTCTCAATTTTTGTAGCCCATGTTTTCAGGAACCTTCCTTTAGAATCTTATGGGACCTTGTGTAAAGCTCTAGACAGGGTTTAAATATATTTATAAGCAGAACATAATAGTGAACCTGTCCTCTTACAACAATGAAAATCCATTGAAGTTTGTGATAAAGTCTGAGAAATATTATTCTTTCTTTGTCTGGAGTGAAATGAGCTTGGTGGCATGCATAGCTCTGAATAGCAATTTACATGTAAATAATCAGCAGCCCTATGACCTGAATAGCCTTCTGTGTGTCAGTAATACAGTAATATCTGAAGAGGACTATCTTCAGCTGAAAGATGGAGGATAAAATACAAACTGATACAATTGTAGATATATTTTTGGCAGTGCAAATGCTCATGGGAAAATGGGAGTCTGACTCCAGGAAAATGTGGCTCAGAGTTCTACAGCCAGGACATCTCATTAGTGCTGCTATCTCCCACCGTTTCTGTTCTCAAGTAATGATTTTAAACAGAATATTGTGATTTAAAATAAAATATTCTCACCTCCCACAAGAATACACTCTTTTGTTTACTTGTATACAGGTTGTTGCTATTGAAGAATTTGTTATTTTTTTACTGCACATGCTCCACAATTTGATGCTTTACTCTAATTTTGTCTATTTATCAAAACACAGCCAGGTTTTTTTGGGAGTTTTGGTTGGTTGGTTGTTTTGGTTGGGGGGGGGGGGGCTGGGTTTTTTTGTGTTTTGTTGTGGTTTTTTTGGTAGGATTCTTTTAGGTTTTAAAAGACAGAGGACAAGTTTTGCTTTGAATTTTATGGCTTGACTGAACTGTGCACTGTTAGTTTCTTCCAATATATGTACTGCATTATCAAGAAAGTACAATTTACCTGTTGATATAAAAAAGTAATTTTCCATTTTTCAGTAGGGAGTATTTTTATGAAGTTATTTTTTCTTTACATTGCAGCTCTGCAGTTAACAATCCTTTTACTGTGGAATAGCATTGACACATTCTTGTTACTCACCACAGGGGATATTCACAACTGTCTGCTTCAGGCATATAAATTAGGCATCTTTTAGGCATTCTTTGAATTGCCTTCCTGGTTGTGTTGACCTCATTTCACAGAATACAAAAAGAAGCTCTGGCTTTTACCTTTGGTCCTTTGACTGAAGCCTACCTTAAGTGTCCCAGGCAAATGGTTTGAACGTCCATTCCTCCCAGGTGAGTTAATTAACATTGCTTGCTACTGAACAGTGTTCATCCTCAGAGAAATTGCACACTGTTCAAACAGCGACCTGTTAGCCACGCGTTTCTTGGGGCTCTTCATACAATCTTTACACCGTACCTTACTGTCATTACTTTCAGTGCTTTAAGGGCAATGTATGTTTCCGATGCTGAGTTTGGACATATCAGGACACAGTAGAACACGAGAGGGTATTTTGGTGCAGATATCTGCACCATGTGCATCAGCCTGTCAGATCAAGTCTGCCTCTCTCATCTGTCATATGAAGAATCAGCAATGGCGCTACCAAGGACAATTTAATAAACAAATTACACCTTGCTTATGCAAGCATTTTAGAAGTCTGAATTTTCTTTTTCTTTCTTTCTCCTTACTTTTCAAAACAGGAAAAGGTTAGTTCAGGTCTGTCCATATTCTTAAAAGGTTCAAAAATCATGTGGTAAGTGATCACACTGAAGTCAGAGTGTTTTGGATAGGCACAAAAAGATTTCTTCCTTTTTAAATTATGGTCCACTGCTTCAGCTTCTGTTCAAACCAACAGTTTTTCTGATTTCATCTAGTTCTGTGAGAACCATTGTGCCTGCTCTTTTCCACCTTGATAGTTCCTACACTGGAGAAGCATCTGAGCTTCTGTGCAGCCCCTAGATCCAGGCAACTACTGCATACAAGTTCACAACTGGCAGGCACAGCTTCAAATCAGGAGACGTGAACGTGACAAGCATGAGGAAGCAGCATGGTTTTCATCTTGAGAAGAGACAGAAAAAGTCTGCTGCTCTGTTCTTCCTTCTTCCTTTGCTCTGCTTTATAGGTTGGTATGCTAGGTGATGGCTTGTGACCCATATTTCTCTCTACATCTTCATATCATGGATTGGATGTGAAAAAAGTGCACAGTTCTTCCTCTCTGCTACTAATGAGACTGAATGTATTTAGACATACATTGAGATAGACCAAAAGAAACCAAATCATTCAAATCTTTTCTCAAAGAAAAGGAGATCCATTTCCTTAATTATTCTGAGATATGAAAAATGCAAGTCCCTTATATGTGATATTTCTTTTTATGACCTCTTATGAAAATTCCCAAATGACAGTTATTTCCTAGAATACCTGAAAGGTTATTGCACTTCCAATTACAAGCTTAAAATGCTCTAAAAATCAGTATTTGTTTAAAACAAGGAATCCCTTGTGCCTCTCATGCAAATATAAATCAAATGCTACTTTCTGGAAGTCAATGGAATTAACTTTCTGTGAAACATGAGAAAATGAGATCGGATTGGAAACCAGTTTCTAAGTAATTTTTGAACTCCCATGATTTTTAATTTCACCATAGGAGAATTATAAATATGCCATTTACAAGTCTGAGAACTTCCACCATATCACTCATCTATGTGAAATGTTCAATCACACAGTTGCAGAAACTATATAGATGTCTGAATATGAATAATTTACTAAAAAATCTGATTTAATTTATTATGGTTGTGACTAACAGGTGACCTAATAACTGGAAAAATTAGAGTAAATGTAGCCATTATAAATGTTCTGGGTGACAGAAGTTAGACAGAACTGCTTAGTTTGAATCTTTGAGCTGATTATGAGAGGTTTCTGAGATACTTGATGTTTATTAAATCTTAAAAATAAATCTTGTCTACTTAGAAAATGCGTTTTTGATTTTAGGTCTTCCAGTTAATTAAGCACTGGGCGGTCTGGTGATATAAGAAATTTTAAAAGGGAAGAACTTCAAAGAGAAATTATGCTAAAGCTGAAATATCTGTTCCCTTATTATGCAGTTGTCACCAAGAGAAAATAACTGAAATGTAGATATTCCAATTTACATTTAAGAGTTTGAGGTCACCAAATTCAGCTTGAGATGGCCAAGGAGGGCTGTAAGCACTTTACAAGTGAACTAATTTTAGTATATTTCAGGGCAAATCAGATTATAATACAGTTCTGGATTTCTTAAGACAAAATTAAAGTCCTACCTTTCCCATCTCTAGATACATATACATATAAAGAGAGAGAGGTTATATACAAATATATGTAGACATAATTATCTATATGTTCCTGGTGACATATATTTTAAATACACACGTGTGTATATATATATATGCACACAGATACATATTTGGAGAGACAAAAAGGGAGACAAGAAAGCTTCTATTCTGATGTTATAAGTCAGTACAAATATTTTAATTGAATGTATTACCTTTCATTGAAAGTTGGCTTCAATAAATAAATTAAAAAAATAACAAACAAGGGAGGTATTGGGGAAAAAATTGTCTAATTTTCTCTAATGTTTTTGTTGAGCAGAGGCAGCATATTCTTAGAGAAATAAACTAAGGACAATGCAGTTCTATTGACATCTATGATTTCTAACTTTTGGGTTGCCAACTTAATTCCTACATGCCATTGCAGAAGAATCCAGTACAGAATGTTATCGTTGTCACTTGAGAAATGGTACTGTCAACAATTACCCGTGTGATTAGGCACTTATCTTTTGATGTTCAGTTACCTTCTGCTTGTTAACCTTGTCAAGGAGGGGCACGGAGGGGAGCACCAACCAAATGAAACCTACGGTAATTACTACAATTCGGAAAGAAATATATTCACTGGAGGCTGGCAGTTCCACCCTCACAATCAACCTTTCTGCAACTCAAGGAAAACACAAACATGGCCTGGCTCAGACAAATTAGGCATGAACAAATGTTGCACATTAAATGAGTTAAAGGACCTTGCTGAAAATTACAAGGGCTGCTTAGGGAAGCAATGAATCCCATTAAGGCAGAAATAGGCTTAAAAGAAAGTGGGTTTTGCAAAGAGACTTGCATATATATTTACCGTACTTGGTTATCTTACCCAAGGCAATTCTGGGCACAACACTGCAAATGTATCAAGATGATAATAGTATAGCGTTCTTTGGGAGACATTCAGGGGAAAAAAAAAAGAGATCATCAGCTTGATGCTGCAAAACTACTACTTCTAATAGCAATACCTGGCTGTAGCACTTTCTTTCAATCTAATTTCAAGTGTCTTACAAAAGGATTTAGAAAGATACAAAACAGTTAGATTATTTATAAAGCTAAGAAACTTTTAAAGTAAACTTGTAAAAAAATTTTTTTTCAAGCAAACACACAGTCTTCAAAGTAATTTCATTCTGTTTTCATTGGCTTTCCCCAAAGTGCATTCCTATTGCACGGCATATGTAAATGTCTGTAGCAGGAAGAATTCTATATCCATTACTGTATCTCCCTTAGTTCATCAATACTGCTAAATGATCCTTTCTGCAAGAAGCATTCTGTTTTAATATGCATTAGCCTTTCCTCCCACTACATTTATGGGAGGACTAGTGGAGATTATTTTACTTTAAACTGTAATGGCAATGGGTTTTCTCCGTTTCCATTTTTCCACAGCTTTTATACGAGTGCAATCCATGATTCATGAAGAACAATGCTATGATGGTTTTTTCATCTTGGTCCTTGGTCCACTCTGAAAGA
>NW_010194207.1:51520-68915 GCF_000695765.1 Mesitornis unicolor | reverse complement strand
AGGAATGCATTCAAACCTGTGGGGCTTCCAGCATTGCTTGAAGGTGGAATCAGCAGGCAAAAGGGCAGGATGCCATATGAATGTGTAAAATATGCATATTTGTAAATATGTTTTGAATACAAAGGTTAAAGAGAGGACAAGCTGAGCTAAGTCTCAAAAGCATTATGAAAGGATAGTGGAAATACAGATCATAAGGTGCCATGTTCAGCATAAATCATGCAGCATGTAATACATAATAAGGGTTATTCATTGAGAACTTTGCTGCAGCCTGTAACCTCTCTGCAATCAAGACAACAATAAACTCTACAAAGTGGGACCAATTTCCATCAGGGTGAGGGTGTCCCCTCCCCCTTGTCTTTATTTTTAAATGCATGATGATTACATGCTAATTGTGTAGACCTGTTACTGTGAATGACAAACAACCACTTCCAAAAGGACATTACGGCTAACAGCACTTTAGGGGTCGATTTTGTTCCCCATCATTAAAATTGCCATTCTATACAGAATTAGGAGATATAGTTTTGCTGCAGTAGCTTGTTGTCCAAAGAATAAACAGAGCATGTTGAATTAAGGGTGAGCAAGTGTTGTTGTGAAGAGGATCTGCACTGCACAGACTTAAAAAGATAGTGAGGGAAGCTGCTGCTTGGAGGAGTGGAAGGATTTGGGAAGGAAGAGAAGGGATTCAGCATGGCCAGACCACACGCTGCAAGGGCAGCTTCAAGCGTTGTTTCACCTCTGAATTTACTCCAGTTTCATGGTTTTGTCTACACTGTTTTTGGCTCCGTGCAGAGCTTGCTCTTCTGATACTCTGGGACAGCAGAAAGCTGTGTGCTTATCTTACCTTAGTGCTAAGCCTCATCTCATAAGGAGGTCTCAGTGCTCTGCTGGAAGTGCCAGTGAGCTGACAGCTTGGGCAGGACAAGTTTGCATCTGCTGAGGATACCAACAGAGCTTGCCTCTGTCTGCTGAGAAACGACATATGACTGGGACCCCAGCTTAAGTGATTACACCCTTCTGTGAGCAGTACCTGGCACATCAGTGAAGGTGTCTTAGAGCTGCTCAGCACTACACAGGTCCAGTCCCAGGTGGACTGCCCCTTTGCCAGGCTCCCTGCTTCTGAAGGATATCTGGGAAATATAAGCAAGGAATAAAACTGGCTGAGAGAATAAATATCAAAGTGGAAGAAAAGTTTAGTTAAATGTCCTATGAGAACTGAGACATCAGGCCAGCAGGAGACAGTATAAGTGAGCCTCAGGTAACTGAGGCAAGCAAGTTAGGGGATACTAAAGCAAGTTAAGAGATACAATATCATGCTGGCATTTCTTTAAAGTCAAGTAGCAGACTGTGGGAGACAGAAACATGAATATCATTCCCAGAAGACTTTAAATGGCAAGTTTACAAAAGATATTATCTGACTAAAATAAGACTGAAAAACCGGTCTCACAATTTATATGGCCAATAAAGATGCAGTTTATGACTGAAATCTGCAACAAAATATTATTATTTTCTTTTTTTAACCCATGACAAAGCAATTAGAATTTGCAATGAGGCTGAAGTTCCTCAGTTCAGACTGAAGGTTGCAGAGGTTGAAAAATTATTTAACACTTTGAAAGGGGAAGTGGATTCAAAATATGCTATGAAAAAGAGCCTTCAGTAGGTGGGTGAAGAGTGCTGAGGAGCACATTCTGCAGCATGAGGTGGAAGCCAAGACAGCCCCAACAGAGAGGCTAAAGAGGCAGCAGATTTAATGGCACGCAGCTATGGTGCTGGACATGACTTTTGTGTTTGTGGAAGAAGGGACATGAATACATGTTTAAATTCTGAAATTGTATTGGGTTTTTTGTGAGGGGTTTTGGGTTTTTTTGGTAGTGGGGGAGGGCTGCATAGATAGCCCTGTAGAAGCTACTAGAAGTTCCCCTAGCTCTAAAATGTCGGACCCAACTCTGACTAGAGCCAAATCAATCAGCAACCCTGTGAATTAATGTATTTAAGGAGGGTACAGCATACAGCCCACTCTCTCTTGTCCCAGTCCTGACCAGTGCAGCCCCAACTTAACCTCAAGCCCTGCTGCAGTTCCAACCTGAGAGAGAGAGTCAGGAACTCTTCAGAACCATCAGAAGGGACCTGCAGTGGAGAAAGGAGAGGGACATGAGGAGAACAACTGTGCAGACACCAAGGTTGGTGAAGGAAGAAAGGAGAGGGGGGAGGAGGAGTTGCGTGGAGCTGAGATTGTCCCTGCAACCTGTGGCGAGAGCACAGGTTGACCTGCCTGCAGCCTCTGGAGGTTCAGTGATGGGAAAGATCCACATGAGAAGGTGGCTGACCCTGAAGAGGCAGCGACTCCATGTGCTGGAGCAGTTCATGCATGTGAGAACTGCAGCTGTGGCCAAACCCACATTGGAGCTTTTGTGGCAGGTTGTGAGTAAGGGAACTGCAGCCACGGGCAGACCTGCATTGTACTTCTGTGGAGGACTTGTCTCCCATGGGAAGGGCGCCATGTGGAAGCAGACGGACAATGGGAGGAGTCCTCTCTACCCCTGAAGAAGAAGGAATGGCAGAGACCACATGGGATGAACTGACTGCAACCCCCATTCCTATCCCCCCACGCTGCTGGGTAAAGAGGGATAGATAAAGAAAGCAGGAACAAAGCCGAGCCCAGGAAGAAGGAACAGATGGGGGAAGGTGTTTGACTTTGAGTTCTGGTTGTATCTCTCCCTGTTCTATCTTGATGTTACTGGTAACAAAATTAAATTGTTTTGTTTTTCTCTCCAAAATGAGTCTGTCTTTTGTCTGTGACCATAAGTGGTGAGTGAAAACTCTCCCAGTCCTTTTTTTTTTTTGTCTAGCCCCCTTTTGTGGGCATCGTGGTGCTCAGTTGCCCACTGGGTAACTAAACCACAACATAAATGAACTCCTCCTGAACTTAGGAGTCTGAGTTAGGTATCTGGTCTATGCTAGCTGGATAGAGTCTTTACACAGCTAATGGCAAGAAAGCAGTATCTTCAGGAGCAATTCACTCTATCCAATGATGTAAGATGAATTATGCATTTATTTTCATTCTATTTTGTACTATACTGGCCTTCAGCATAAAGTGTATCCAAGAAAAGAACCAATCACAACCCAAGTACCAAGCAGAAATCTGGGGTTGTTCTTACAGTAGTTTAGGTCCAGCTTTTCAGAGTCAAGGTGCTAGGATAAAGACACGTGTTTCTGGATACTTTAAAAATGTACAAAAACTACTACTTAACCAATCTACATAGTTAATTTCCTACTACCATTCATTAGAATGAGTGCAATGACAACACTGCCGTTACAATATTAATTTCCTGAAGTAACACGCAAATCCATCAGGGATTAGGCACAAGATAGAGCACTGAGATGGTAGCTAATAAGATGGCATACCATTTTATTCTCCAGATACATTTTAAAATATAACATACTAAACTGTTACTAATCTACTGTTCTGCTGTCTTTGTCAGAATAACTTAAATGTATAAGTGTCCTTCTAGGGTTAAGTTTTATGAGAGTTTTTAAATCTCAGGCTTTTTTAAACAGAAGAACAGGATTCAATCCCACATGTCTTTCTGAAGTTTTTAATTGCTGCAGCACAGGTCTACTGACAACATTGAAATACTTACGTGGCAGTGGATTTGTTGCACTATTTAAAATGAAAAGTAGAACTGTCTAATGAAGTAAAAATGCAGTCAAATGTAGACCTTGTCAATCACATAGATTAACCAGGGTAGGAACAGTGCCTTCAAAATGCTATAAGTAATCAAAAAGACAGGATTCTTTTGAACGTTTTGCTGCTTAGGAAAAACTGTTTTCCTCACAGGAAAAAAAAGAATTTCTTTAAAGATTCTTTCACCCCAGAACAGGAACCAGTATATCTTTTATTCATATTATCTATAGAGCTTGTCATATTTGTATCCATATTTTAGGAGCATTCTCTCCTCCACTGAAACAGACAAAATTGCTACCTGGTATTTTACAGTTGACATCAGGTCAATAAAACATGGAAAACAGGAAATATATATTTATATAATAATACGTAGTAGACCTGACATGTTAAGGTCACTGTTTGCTGTACCAATTTCCCTTACACTTTCATTGCTACTACAGGACTACTTCGTGCATTCACCTATATGAAATCTCTCCGGAGTGACTGAGTGCAATGTTGTTACCAGCAGCTTTAACTCTAAAATAGTTTTGTTTGCATTCAGCTAGGCTTCAGCAGTGCCAGGCATCAGTGATTCTCCCCTTAACCTACATTATATTCTGTGTTTCCTCAGAGAGGAAACAGACCTGTTCGTTTACTGTCCATGTTTTCAATGCTCAATACGAAGGCTGCTGGCTACTCGAGACTATTTCTTTTTCTAGATTCTGACACCCACTGGAAGGGTGTAAATATTGAACCATACAAATAATCCACAACTAGAGGAGAAAATCCCAGCTAAATTGGGAACATGTACCATACACTGCTAAGAGAAGTATGAGTGTCTGTTCACCTGATGTAGTACTTAATTCAGCAGCTTTCTGGCAGAAGTGATGTAATCCATTAAAAACAAATAAAGAAACAAACAAACAACAAACTCAAAAGAACAAATTAATTCGCCTTGCCAAAGATCTGTATGACACAAAAAAATGAGAAGGGAATAGTGGGAAGGGAAGTTTTTTAGATTTGAATAGTTATTTTTGAGAGCGGATAAAGGAACATTTTCATCTTGAAACAGCTGGAGGTGCTCAGCTATAAAACTGAAGAAAGCCATATTTATGTAAACAAATAGACATCAACAAATTAACTTAAATATCAGTATTTTATATATTTTCCCTGAGACAGAATTCTTTGGTATACAAGGGCAACGAAAACTCCCTATAAAAGAACAAATAGCTGGTAGCATATGTGATTCCTGATCTTTTCCAAAATGTTGAATTCCAGGATGAAAGCAAGCACTGAAGATCTCTCCTCAAAAGCTTTTCTTTTAATTAAAAACTGGATTAGAAACCAAATCAAACTATAACCTCCAGCTATCTGTACTAATAATGCAGGAAACTTTCCTTGGGCAGGAAAATCTAAAGCTGTGGTAATGACAAAGTAAAGAATATATGCAACATTGCATTTCCTTCTCAACCTTGTTTTGAGAATTTCTGTGAGACCACATGCTTTTAAAAGTAACAGACAGCTTATTTCCTGTAATATTTTAGGATCTTACAGATGCTTTCAAGAAGAAAGGAAATTGTTATCTCTGCAAAAAGCAAAGTGGTGTGAGTGACCTTATAAACCATAGGGTTTCTTTGTTGTCAGAGAAATCAATAATGTAGCAGTGTGTTTGGATATCAGAAAAACAGCATTCATTCCTGTGATCTCTCAATTCTACAAAATGAGCTGTTGAGACTAAATTTTCTTTGCATGAAGAAATTTAATTGGCTGAGGACTTCTCTTTTTTAACCATTATAATAGTTGAAATGCTTTCAGATTTCATAGAATACAGAACTATAATCTGTAATTACATTGCAAAAATAAACATAATTAGTAAGCAGACAGATCATCTGCCTTCCTGTCATCCATGACATAATCACAGAATTCATGTTTGAAAATAGGGCTTTTTGAAGCTGGTCGAGAGACTTTGATGAGGAAGATTTAATAAATCTTTGAAAAAAAATATTTGTTTATTTATGTTGGTTTGATTATGTTTTTAGGTTAATTTAGTGTGAGATCATGGGGTTTTCCAAGTTACTGGTGTTCTTAAGTCTTAATGACTTTCAAAGGTATTCAGACTTCTGGGTGACTTAAGCTCTTTTGAAATCCTTATGTCCTTTAATTTATGTCATATCTTTTGAAACACTAATGCAGTCCTGAAAGCTTATTGTACCACTAAGGTATACTTACCCACAGAAGACAAATGATGCTTGAGGGATATCTAGAAAGTGCAGATGAGATCTTTACAGTCATCAATCTGTTACTTGCAATTGCAGAACTTAAAGAAAAAAATGTGCATAATGCTTTTTCTTTCTTTCTTTCTTTCCTTCTTTCTTTTTTTCTTTTTTTTTTTTTCTAAGTACCAAAGAGGATTCACAGGGCTACTGTGTCATGGCAATAGTTTACTGTGTCATCTGTTTCCACATGCAGCTATGTCTTACCCAAACAATCACCAAGATTATTAATATGCAGAGTAAACAGTGAAAGACAGTATGAATTTCTGTGGAAGTCCTTTGGGAATTAATAAATATTCAGAGTAAATATTTGCTGTTTTGATAATTCGGTAACTAATTTTTGTTATATGAAAACGTATTCAGTATGTCTGGACTAAAATCACCAAAATAAATCACAAAAGGACTTCTCAGAGATTTTTGATGATAATGGCATTTGTTGACTCCTGGGGTAGACTCTAATCAGTGATTAAAAGGTTAAATATTTCACATCACCCTCATGAGCTGTTTATTCATGCATTTTTCAAAGTCAGCTATGATTCATATAAAAGAGACTTGTTGTCCCTGTCTAGTTACAATTCATGTCAATAAAATTCAAGTAGCTCCATAACCTTGTTCACTGCTGATCCTATGTGACGTCAAAGTTTTGGCAGAAGATCAATGTCAAGTACTTTTTCACCTTGTAAACCCAGCTTTACTTGTGTTGTTCAATCTCTGATCTTAGGTCTGCTGCCTACACCTCTTGATATTTTTGATCACCTCTGCAAGTTTTTTTTTACATATTCTGAATCCTTAAGTATGTTCTACAACCTGCGAATGGGCGGGACCTTTTCACAAGCAAAACTTTGTTGTGGAAAGTTGATTTCACTGCTTTTGATATACCCAAAACTTGTCAAAAAAGAAATAGATTAAATTTGTAAACTAATCAGGTTAATATTTCTTTAGCCCTCATCAAAAAAGGGGAAATAAATATTGTCCCATTTTAAATAATATTTCTGGAGTCTTTTAGAAGAACAGCTGTAATGGGAGATGGTGAAAGCCTCATTATTAGAGATAATCAAAGAAAATTTCTGATATCCTGCAAACTAAGATGCTACATGCAAAGCCCAAGATTGCAGGTATGTCTGTCAGTTCATCTGCTTGAAACATATGTATTCCATTTATCTTCAGATCTACTGGCTCTGATAGGCAAAGGAAAAAATGTACACTTGACACAAATTTAAAATGGTAGGTTACACCTTAATTTATTACATATATGTAAGACTATAATCAAGCACAAAGGCATCTAAAGCACATTTTATCTATGGAAAATTCCCTTGGTATTCATAGGGTTGGTGTTTAGCAAGGAATCTGAATCTGCAGGATCTGAAGGAATTTATCTCTGTTTTTTGAAAGTTCAGGTCCTGTTTGGAACTTAATGTTTGATTCTGAGGGTTAAATGCTAACATCTCTTTCAGCTCTTGAAAGTGAAGCTGCATTTTAGATATTTATCTGTATTTGGTGGCCAAAGGGGGACTTTTAGGTGGTGAGAACATAGGAAAGATGTCATGAAACCTATATGTTTGAGAAGGAATGTAAGGAAAGCATGCCAACTGTTTCTAGTGAAATGAGCACAAAAAAAGTCTATTGAGGCTCCTAGTAAAAACAGCAGTGTAGGGAGTTTGCTTCAAAATATTATTATAACTCTCCCAATATGTATAAAAGCATTTCTAGTCACTACTACCCAAAGTGATGGTGAATGAGGGAGGTGAAGGAAACAGACAGACTGAAACAATTTTTTAAGTTTGCCCTAATTGGATGAGACCGCTAGACGCTAAGCCTCCACTGTAATAAGTAGCTGTTGTTTGTTGCCTGAGTGATTTAAAATAAGATGTGTCAGTGAAAGAACAAACATTTTTAGAAAAGGTACTAAACAGAATGGTAAAATAGTACTCTTTTTTTTTGGTTTTTTTTTGTTTTGTTTTGTTAATCCAGTGCCTGAAACTCTAAAACACAGTACTTGTACATCATCTAAATAAACTTCGTCGTGCCGACAGTATTCATCCTTTGGGCCCTGTCAGTCAGGAGGGTTCTGGATCTTCAGAGTATGGATTGGCCCAGGCAGAGAGAGTGGATGAGTTTTTTACCTGGGGAAAGGACATGAAATGCATTAAAAGAAGGCATGGATTTCTGATCCTGTATAAGGGAGTTTGGTTCAGTATTGTAAGAAAATAAACCATAGGGGAATCTAGTTTTAAATCAGTCAAGATTTTGGCCCCTAGAATGCAGGAGTACTATGACTCCAATTTTTCTCAGGCTGTAGTACAGTGCCATTACCTATGTATGATCTCTACAGAATCAATGAAGCTTCACTAATTTGCATGAGCTGAGAATCTGCTCTGTGTGTTTGTGCTGCAGAAGGGAACAATGCAATTTACAGGTGTTTCTCTTTACTCTGCAAGAACTCCCTGCACAGCTAGTTAAACTAAACCCTTTTACAATATCTGAGCTTTTCTTGTCAATTAAGGACTCTCCCAAAATAGGTAGTATCTTTTATTACTCCCAAGAGCCATTTCCCTAAAAGGTCTGCTGAATTTTTTTATCTCTTATCCAAGAAAGACAGTAATTTCCAAGATACAGGACAAAGACAGAAATGAGCAGGCAACACTTTTATACTGAATTGCTTGCATTTGCCAGAGCTAATGAAGTATAAACCAATTTCTAACTAAGGAAAAAGTTACCAGCTATTCTGGTGTATGTACAAATATACATCTATATGTTTATGTAAATATCACATTTGTAGCAGGGTATATGCTTCATGTTTATTTCTTCATCTTAGTCACCCTATATTATTAGTATGAAATCTGGAACTCCCAATTACTCAAAGTTTCTTTAACATGATTTTATTTTCTCTTTGCTGTTTTCAATGGATTTTTAATGAAAGCAGTTTTTAATGTTTGTTGTTGTTTTTTGTTTGTTTGTGGGTTTTTTTTCCTATACAACTGAAATTCTGAAATTGAATATTTACACATCAGGTAATTTCTAAATACAATGTCTTGTCTTTCTGTGTGGCTCTAGTATTGCATAAGTCAGCACTATAATTTTTTTTGAAGACTCTTGAGCCTAGCTGTTACCCTAGTCATTATCTAAACTTACTATAACATATCAGTGGTGTTTAAAACACAAAGTGTTTGCTGATAGTGTGTATTTTGGCACAATTTTATGAAAGAATGCCAGAAGCGTCGGAGGTTTTTTATGTATTACCCATGCTTTCTACTTTTCCTTTCCTCATCGACCCATACTATAATGCAGATCAATGATGACTATTTAGGGTAGATTTAGTAGAATTAGTCTTAAGAGCTACTTTATTTATACACAATTAGTTTAAATGGAGAAGAAAATTAGGTCGGCTAAATATGGGAATATTTTCCAGTCCATTTACTTGTGAGTCTCCTCCCTAGGGTTCTTCAATGAGGACAATGCCTATCTCAATATTATGGCTATTGATTTCCTGGATTTTTCTCTTGCTGTCCCTTCTATTGATGACATTCTGCCTGAGTGACTGGATCAACCCTGCTCAAACTGCGATGTCCTGATAAAGCTTTAATATTACATTGTCAGTTAAGTATGCAGTAAGTATAGGAGATGGCTGAAATATCTTGTGATTTCTTTTGTCTGAGTCTTGCTTTGAAACTTTCATATTGGTTTATAGTATCTTGAGAACTTGGCCAGATATTGGTTTGATTAATGGGTCATTATTCAGATGAGCACCCACCATCAACAGCAACTTATCTTCCCATAAGGTTGAAGGGAAGGTAGATTCAAATAGTAATAAAAGTTGCTGTAGCTCATCATTGCTCCTAAACTTGTGGTATACCATAATAAACCAGCATGCAGTCATTCTCAAAAGAAATTTTCAACAAACTTGAGAACTTGAATCATGACTGGATTTTTTCATATGTCACAAGTCAGAAAGTTCCTTTTTTTTTTTTTTTTTAAACCAGGAATCACTAGATGATATGTAATAACTGCTATATTCCTATTATTTTTCCATTATCACAGGTGAAAGGTGTGAAAATTTGAGGTAGAACTGGCTAGGGATTTTTAAAGAAAACATTTTTTATCCTCAAAAAATAAATCAATTTTAAAAATGGAAACTTGTGAGAGGCATTTGACGTGAAGGAAGTATTCTTACTTTTTTGTGAGGAGAAGGTTAAAGTCTTCAAACTTTTGAAATCTTTTTGCATTTTGTAGCTGAATGATTGCTTTTGAAGAATAAGTCAAACTTTTCATTGGAAATTTAATCTAATTATACCAGCACAATTAGCTGCAAGCTGAAATAAATACTAAGCCTTTGAGTTCTATAAATTGACTTTTTCTCTCCTTTGCTAGGTTGCAAGTGGTTTCAGTTTTGATCTCAGATTCAGAGCAGAAAACATTTTTAGGATTGCAAAAATATTCTGGGTCTGAGAAAATAATTTTCTAACTCTACATCTTCTCCATTGAAACCTTAAGATTTAAAATTACCTCACTTTTCCCTGTCTCTGGTGCCACCAGATTTATGCAGTAAGGTTTCTGCCACTGTAGCCTAAACATCAGGAGTACAAAGGATGCTATTTACTGGTAGTTAGAAGGTGAGTGGGACAAGAAGTGAGGACTAATTTTACCCATGGCTTTGTTTTGAATCTGCCTATGCTCCTTGGTACAAAATAGAGACAATGTACTTGTGCTACTCACTATGTTTTTGATTTTCAGAAAAAGGCATCTGAAAGGTCTGTGTTTCTAGCACAACCCAGCACAAAAGGATGATATTCCTTTCAGTGAAATGAATTGCCTGAAGTGAGCAAAGTTAAGAAAGACACATTTTACCAATAAAATAATGTAGGACTAGAAGAAACATGACTATGTGAGTTGAGCAGTATACATTTCTAGCATGTCAACTTGTGTTGTTGTTCATTTGTTCCATGAAACAAATGGGCAACCACAACTGTTAATAGTTGACTAACCATACAGTTCAGAAAAGAAACCTAAAGCTTTTCAAAGTTTTAATGAAAGCAATGACATTCTAAAGACACAACCTAGATTTTATGAGTTACCCAACACACAGACTATCTGTTAAAACCAGTAATCACAGAGTGAAGACCATATAACATCCCCTGCATTCAAAAATAGTCAAATCATTAAAAGATACAGAGAATAGATGCTCTATATAAACATTACAAAAGGCTTTGAAAGTGCTGCTAATTATGCCAGCTTCATGGCAACAAAAGGAAATGAGCTGAACAGCTTTCTATTTCAGTTGGTTTGTTTTTAACTATCATAAAAAGTATTTTTTCATCTGTAATTAAAAGCAATTGAATTAGATGTTATGGAAGAAAACAAAAAGATATATATATTCTTGAACTGCATTTTCAAGTTATGACCTTTTTCAGTTGAGCAGAGTTTTACTGATGTATGAAATAGAAACAATTAAATAGACTATCAGATAAATTCTACTCATTAGTAATAGTATTTGAAATACTGTACTAGACTGATCAAGGAGAAAACTATTATCTATCTATATATTATCATTTTAAGTGTTTTCAAAATACATATATTTTAAAACTAGACATGAGATGAATTGCTATTCAGATTTTCTTTTTATTTTTAACCATGAAAAACCTATGCTAAAATTATTTTTCTTGGAAAATGAAGAACGTAAAGGAAGGAAGGCCTGGGTTTAGAGTTGCTCATGCCACTGCCTTGCTTGTGGTGTCTTTTTCTTAGGTACTGAAGGTGATAATGTCTTACAGGACAACAGACTAAGCATTCAGTTAAAAGAATAACGTAATATATACACAAACAGGAACTTGGAAGACTATATCACGTTCTGAATTGTATTACTACTTGCAAAACCCCTAATTCTTAAATTATATTGGAAAAAAAGGAAAAAATACTGATTTGCTCTAATAGAAATGTTATCTAGCTTCAATAATATCCGAATCCCTCAGCTTTTGTCATTGCGTGGTACAGGCTTCCTTCATTTGGCTCATGTTTATTAAGTCTTGTAGGTAAGGAGGCTTAACCCAACTTCTTTTCCTATCTAACCTTCAGTCAGATAGTACTGTAGCCACTTATTTTTTCCCCAGTGGAAATAGATAGATTTTTAAAATCAAGTATTGTAGTAGCAAATAGTTTGATCCAACCACTTTCTGATATCCACCTCCTGGAGTATAGAAAGATGAGTTACTACCATCCAGTTCCTTATCTTATAAGAAGTAGAAGAGCGGCTGCTGCAGTGGCATGTACCCAACTTCTAACCTGTTAAGTTAATCCTAAATTAATACTGTAATTAAATGCCTACCTATGTGAGGCACAGACCTCTGTGTCTGATGAAGTGGTAAATTGACTGTATCTATGAGGGACTTGTCATGACTTCTTGTTCTACCCTCTGGGATTCGTCTTTATGGAGAAAAAACAAAACAGAAAGCAGTTTCTCAATGAGTTTTGAGTGGAGATAAATTTAGGCCAGAAATCTTTCTTCTTGTTACATGTTTAGCTCTCTGCTATAATATTCCTGCCTATTGAGTTTGGTTCAATACACTCAATATGGTATAGTATAAAGAATGATAGTAAAACTGTAACACATGGAATAAATATTTTAGAGAGATAGATATTGATTCTGCATATTCTTTCAGTTTTGAACTTCAGTGTTTCAAAAGAAGAATGTTTTTCCTATCAACTCTTTTCACTAAGGGAGCTATAGAAAAGCTTATTCTCACCTAACATGACCAGAAAGGAAATCACTGCAGATCAGTTGCTACAGTAGGATATTCATTTTATATTGAATATTAGGAGCATAACTTGCAAGGACAAGAGTAACCTACTAGCATTCAGCAAATGGCAGTGAGCCCAGAAAGCACTTAAGGTCTAATCCTGAACTATTAAAGTAATTGCTCCTACTGACATTAATGTTGCAAAATGGAGAATCTTGATACAACTTTCACTGGGCAAAGCTGATGTTTGTAGGCATCACTTATTTTTAGATAGGAGAAGCTGTATTTATTTTCTTGCAGTGCTTCTATGTGTGAACAAATTTAATAGTAATGTACTTTTTGGATGTTTCTGATTTGATCACTGAAGTCTTAAAAGTCCAGCAATATTCTGGGTAAACAGATATTAATGCTGTTACAGTTTGAAAGCATACTTAAAATTCTTTAACTATCAATGTATGCGAGAAACAAGTCAAAAGAACCATCCTGGTTTTAAAATATGATTATGTATCAAAAAGAAGACTCTTTGAAAACACAGTTTAACTATTTTACTGCAGTGTAGATATAAAAACTAGAAATGTATTATGGCTCTTTTACAGTAAAGTTAGCCAAAGCCATTTTTGAGAAGACCAGTGAAAATCACATTATTGCAGGTTCTATGAAAAATGAAACTACTGGATCTGCTTCATATTTTTTATGCTTTCCACACAAAGAAAATATATAGTGATTTTTTTCACTCTCCTCAGGTGAAAAATAGTCACTGCTGTGAAAATGCCAACTGTTCTCTGGAAAATTAATGACTTTTCACACGGAGAAGACGAGTGAAAATAAGTGATTCTTCCAGCAGGGCACTGGAAATACAGGATAGCTATTATTTGCTATGTTAAGTTATATGCCACTTTTTTCAGAAGTGAATCTGGGGAAAAAAAAGGAATTTATTGAAATATTATACATTACACAAATTTACATGTTCTTCTGAACAGTCCTAGAAGCTGCTGCTGTTAGCCTTATTTCTATGTTTATAATATAGCTATTAAGGATAATGGCCAAAACACAGCAATAGGGAGATCTGCATCTCCTGCACTATTGAAGATGATTATTTGCTGGTTTTAGTTTTACTTGTAGTTATTTGTATGTGTTTCCTCTCAATCTCCAAGTCTGAAATACAGGTATAGGATATCTCAGGATGGCTAGAGAATGCCACATTATGTTGGCTGCTTATTCTTCTAGCTACTTCTAAAACACTGCTCTTCACTAAAAAGAGAGCAAGGAAAAAAAAAATAAGCTGCCAAGGTACTTTCCAACAAGCTTTTCTTGTAGTTGCCACAAAGATGCTGTGCAAACATAAATGGGATTTTGATTGAGAGGGTAGACGGCCTGTACAATTGCAAACAGGAAAAGAACTTCATTGCATTAGAGGTTAATTCTGGCATGGTCATTTATAAAGGAACTCTTTGTATAGAAGGCATTAAAACAAGTTGTAGACATGGCAACAAATACCATCCATTTTGTAAATCAGAGAAGATAATTAAATACAATTTCAAAATTATCTTTAAAAAAAGCTTCAAAAGGTGATT
This sequence comes from Mesitornis unicolor, assembly GCF_000695765.1. Classification (NCBI taxonomy): domain Eukaryota; kingdom Metazoa; phylum Chordata; class Aves; order Mesitornithiformes; family Mesitornithidae; genus Mesitornis; species Mesitornis unicolor. The sequence continues at coordinate 54,676 of NW_010194207.1, read as the reverse complement.
AATCTTGCAAAGAAAGGACTGTGGTAAAGCATTTTTAAATACGAATTGTTTAGTTCTGCATCACAGACATATACTTTATACCTGTAGTTCTCAGCCTCGGGTTCATGCAGAGCCACATTTTTTTGTCCAACCTAAATCTCCTTTGACTGGAAGTAAAATGTAAAAAAATAAAAAAAAAAAAGAATAATTTTAGCTTTTAAATTAACTTTGCTTATACAATCACTTGTGTATAAGAACAGCAAAGGGACACAAGAAGAAACAATCTCCTGTGTGCCAGGTCAGTGCAGAAATAAAGTTATTCTCAGCCTTATTGCTTTCAAAGATTTCTCCATTTCTCCATGTGCTTTTATTCATTAAATATCTTTTCCATTGAACAATAATGTGGTATGGTCAGCTGTCTCTGACTAGCAGAAAACTGTTAGAAGCACCAAGTATGTCAAAGCCAGATAGCACCAGAAATAATGCTACCTTCTGTCTGTCTTCTTGCTGTCACTTTTTTACTGGTAATTAAGAGTGGTGCCTGGATTAAATCTTATCTAATTATCATTTATATACCTTTTAAACTCTCAATACTTCCACTCAAGTCAGTTTTTTTTGCCTTCTTTACTCTGACATTGTTCAGAAATCATGGTGGGCAGAACTTGTTATCAAGTCTTCCTCCTTCATGCTCACCAGTATGCTGTAAAATGAATTTATGCATAATGCAGCAAACAATGCCAATTGGTCTGCATAAGACCTTTTAAAGAGGCAGGTCAGGGGTTTTCTACATCATATAGTATAAATTATAAATCTAGATGGTCAATTAGCCATATTAAAAAAATAAATAAATTTGTAATTCATAAAATATCTTCTCCTTAGGATATTTAATAGACCCAGACCATAACCCTGCCAGACACTTTATATCTTAAAAACCTTGCACAAATTGGTATCAATTCTGATTAGACTCTCTTCATAATATTTCAATAGAAAAATATTCACCTCATAACCAATGGTAAGTGTTCCTGATCTAAATATCTATTTTATTTTTGCTATGTAACAGGAGAATCTTATTTCCAATTTTATTCCTGTCATTCTTTGTGGCATAAAATCTTTCTGGAAGGTAAGAAAAAACCCACAGATGTAGTCTTCCTATTAGTAAAGATGGTGTAAAAAATGACTTGATTATTCCTTCATGCTACAAACAGTGGAAAATGAATGTTCCTTCAGTTCAACTGAACATCGAGGTGAAAGAGCTCTGTTTTTCTTTTCCTGCATGTGGACTGCAGAGTTAACCCACTCTTCTCTCCTCGAAAAATAAAATAATGGAGGGAAACATCTACCTCAATAGGATTCATCATATTGTCTCCTGATCTAGGAATCTATAAGACGTTATTCACACCACAGCTAAATATCCCCTGGAATACTAAAATCTAATGAAGTGTAACTAAAGCAGAGACTGTGCCTGTGGACACAGTTTACCTGTTTCTGGGCTTTATTTGGGAAGAAGGAAGAAAGGTATTTCTGGGACAGGTTTGCCAGCTGAACTAGTCTGTGCAACAGCTTTGTTTTATCTAAACCCTTTTTTGTTGTTCTTTTGTCTTTTCTACATCAAAACATAAGTTCCTCAGGGCTCCAAGACTAAATATAAATAGATTTTGCAAGATGAGTTTTGCAGTGAATTAATCACTAAATGTTTTCTCTCTCTTGCTCAGGGATAATATTTATAGGAAAATGGTTGTACTTTACTAAATAGAGAACTACCTCTCTTACATGAGCGGTGTTTGAATGACAGCCTGAGCATCTAGGAAACAGGTAAGCAAGTGTTAGAAATGAGGTTGAACAGTAAATTTGTTCTGACATGGAACAAGTTGAGTCTTGGAAGTCTAGACAGTCACTTATATTTGACAGCATTGTGCTCTTCTTTTGACAGTAATAGTTGCAAAAGGATATCATGGTATTGTATTATATAATAATGCAATGGCTTCGCCCCAAAACTTAATTACATAGTTAGATAACATGAACAGCATACAGATGACCGCATATGATATAGGATGCTTAACACCATGTTTCATTAAACTTTTACACATTTATTTTACCACTAATGAATATGTGATATTTTTCAACATAAAGAAAAAAAAATCTTATTCAAAGAGACCTTCAAATAATGCAATCCCATGACTGAGGTAAAAAAGAAAAAGAAATGTCAGCCTCTTTTTCTATAATTAAAGAAAGAGTTGCCCTGACACTGACTAGACTCTGTGCATGCTTGAGTTACAATAGGACAGCACATCCCACAGAAAGCTTTTTGTATCTGTTTCTTCTGTTATTTCAGCTAAGGTGACAACTTTATAAAATAAATCTTTTACTAGCTGAAGACAAGAACCTTCATCTTGCATTGATAGCAGGCAGCTGGAAATGTGGAATGTATACCATATTGTGTTATACAATTAAATAAGATGAGAATGGAATTTCTTAACTGGCAGAATTTTTAAACTTCAGTGTAAATAGAAAAAAGGCAACTGATGGAATGGTGGAATACCTCTGCAAGTACATGACACATTTTCATTAATAAATTTATAAACTTCAGTGATAGTTTGTAAAAAAAGAATCTTTAATCAATAACATTTTATATATGTGCGTATGTGTGTATATGCATATATATATAATATTAAGCCTGAGTGATTGGAAAGTGAGCACTGAAGGGAGAAACAGGAAGAAACTGACATTTTTACCATGCTTGCTAGAAAATAATTTTAATAGAAAATTTTCTTATGTAATTATTTTAAAAATTAAAGTAAATGACGCTTCAAGGATTACTTTTTTCTTGTTTATTTTGAAATATTTTATTCATTCTTTTTATACAGAACTTCTTCCCTACTTTTTATATAGAAATTTATTAATGCAACAAAGACAATTTCTTTCATTATTAACTGCTATTTTTAGCCTGCACAAAAGGAAATTTTAGGGCCATGAAGATTGTTAAGTGACTAGAGTGTCTGACACATGAGGAGAGGCTGAGGTAGCTGGATGTGTTCAGCTGGAGAAGAGAAGGCTCAGAGGAGGTAACTCATCACTGTGTATAAGTACCTGATGGGAAGGAATAAAGAAGGCATTTCAATGGTGCCCAGTGACAGAACAAGAAACAACGGACACAAACACAAGAAAATCCCGTTGAAC
>NW_010194207.1:40720-51489 GCF_000695765.1 Mesitornis unicolor | reverse complement strand
GCAGGTGGTCAAACACTGAAGCATGTTGCTCAGAGAGGCTGTGGAGTCTCCATCCTTATGATATTCAAAACCCACAATGTGCTGAGCAACCTGCTCTAGTTGGCCCGGCTCTGAGTGAGCAATTAGACTAGATGATCTCAAAAAGTTTCTTCCAGCCTCAACTATTCCACAGTTTTGTGATTCTATGAAAACTATTTTTACACAATTGCCGATGCAGAAAAGATTTATCACAACCAAATTATATGTTAGTTGAGATATTGGAACATGGTAAATTTTCCAGGTAGCATGTGCACTTGAAGTTGTATAAAATAAATTAATATTCAACTATATCATATTGTTTGAATTTTAAAGTATTTTAGTTATAAGGTAGATGCTATCATTGAACAGCTTCTTTTGACACTGCAAATTGCTTATTTTTTTTTTTCGTATTTCATTATATTTTTCTCAAAACCCTAGTGCTTTCTTCTTGAAAAAAAGTATTACCACGAACAGAGATTCTGCAACCTCTATAGGTAACTTACTCCAGTGTTTTACCACCTTCTTTGGAAAGTACTTTTCTATGTCTAATCATAATTTCCCTTACTGCACCTTGTCTGTTACACCTTATTCTTCCAGTGTGCCCCTCCAGAAATAGTCTGATGCCATATACATTGCAAACCATCAGCGGTACCAGCAGCTAAGCAGCAGGCCAAACTCCAATTCATGGCATAGGCACCCATTAAACAAGATTAATTGGTGGTGATGCATTATGTTACTGTCAACTGAAGAGGTGACTGTAAGACAATGGATGCAGTCTCTCAACCTGTTTCAATTGCCAGGTTATAAAGAAATTAATTCAGATTATGCCTTTTGATAGAGGTATGAGAACAATGAATTATGAGGTAAGATAGGTTAACTTAAGCCTCTTTTATAGTTCCTCAGATTTATTATGGTCAGTGAAAGTGACCAGATGTAATTGAGGACAGTATTTAATGTAATGAACTCAACAATTATAAATGGCAAAGGGACAAAATTTTATCTTCAAATACTTAGCTTCATCTGATGGTATGTGAGAGGAATACATTACAGCGCTTCAAATCTGAGACTGAATTTGCTGAAGTAATAGCTTAAACATGAATGATTTCACTTGTGAGTTCACTGTGCTTATTAAGTACAAGAAGTCACAGACATACCATTATGATGGAATGTGACCATTTTGCTGCTATTTAGGAACATTAGAATTTAATAAAAGGCATCTTAGAAAAGGGAGGCTGGACATTTTAGGCCGGGAAAAGATCAATGTTACACAAGTAGCAGCAGACACAAAAACTGAGCCAAGCTTAGAGAATTTATATGCAGAACTGCATGCAGAGATAAGCATATCTCCATCAGCAGCAAGATAAGCAGGTTTGTTTCCCAGCAAAGTCCCCTAGACTCAGAGTTTCTTAGGACTAATGGGATATTAACTCTTATAGCAGCTTTCTTTATTTACATAAATACAAATGTATGTGCATGCATATACACACATATTTGTATGTATGAGAGCACATGTACAGGTACATGACAGAGAAAATAAAAGCAGTCTGCACTTGTTCCTGCTACTTCCTCCATTTCTGCACAACAACATCTCGGGAGCCTTGGGGGAAAAATAATAATTCATGTTTTCATTACCATGTTTCACTCTTCTACAGTACTTCATGGCCACTAATGTCTGGAAGAATCAATGCCAACCTGCTTTTCATTGCAAAGATGTAGTGGAGAGGTGGGACTTCTTTCCTTAGCTACAGAAAAGCATGGACACCCTACAGGGAAAACATGCCTGGTGCAGCATGCTGGGCAACGGCAAGCTTGATCTTCAGAATACCGAAAGTACTGTGAACATATTCTGGAAGCAATAGTGGAAATAGTTTTTGTATTACTACACAGATTTTAATCCTTTTCTTTAAAGGATTTCTGGCACAGAAAGAAAACTGGATTCAGGTTCAGATTAGGAAGAAATTTCCTCAACAGAGCCACACAGTTTACTGTATAGAATGGGACTCTTTAGGGCTTGCAGTGTTTGTCCTGTTAGTTACATACTACAGCAATAGGTTCTGAGGAGGATGCTAAAAGGAAACAGCATTTGAATAATCATCAGGAACGAACAGCATCATTGAATCATACAGCTCTGCAGCTGATTTAAAAACTGTATTTTTTGTTTTAAAAATCATCTTTTGGGCAGAGTAAATCAAGGCAGAGCTCAAACTGTTTCTTCCATTCCAGTTCAGCTTATTATAATTTTTTTGTCTGACAGACCTAAGGCATACTGTACCTGACATTCCTCTATGAGTAACTTCTTTATTCTTAAAGTTTGTGAGATGATACCTTATCTCGAACTCTGATTTTTCAAGCTTGTATGGGTTTGTACTATTTTATATTTGTGGCCAAATCTAATCTGATGCAAACAATCATGCTCCATTAATTTCAGTTAAAATATATTGATTTGCATCTGAGAACTTCAAGCCAACAGCATTTACTCAAAATTTCTTTTCGTAATGCTTATTTTGGCAAAATTTATCTATTAGCAAGTGTATTAGAAAAAAAAAAATTAGTTCAGGTGGTAAATATTATGTCAGACAGAATTAAGGTTAGAGGATCTTTGTTGAAGAAGGCTGAAATCCAGTGAGAGTGTAAAATATCAACCTGAATCACTATTTCCCATCCAGTATGAATTTCAAGAGACATAAATGGAAATGAGAGAGAAGCTAACTTCTGACAGATGTTAGCAAGACTTTTTTCACTTAGCACATAATAAGCATATGGAATGGCCTATCAGGCACTATTCTGAGGCAAAACACAAGGATGTTCAAGGAACAATTAGATGCTGTTCTAAAGAAATGGAATACTTAACATGGATGAGCCTTGATGGGCTAACAGTCCTGATGAGTAAACCTCTTCAACGAAAACATTTTATGCTCTTATATTCATTGGGATGTAAATATCACTTCAGTAGCATCTATCTACTTCTTGGCTTGGTTGGGATACTGTTTCATTCTCTCTTTTTTTCACTAAGAAGAAAAAAACTATATTGATTGATTCACTAATAAAAAAAGAAACCTCTGTTGTGCAGTTTTAATGAAAGAAAAGCAATGTCTGCAACATATAGTCTTCCTCTCTCCTTTCCTTCATATGTAATTGACATACAGAAGCACAGGAGATCTGAGATAGCTGCAGCTGAGTTTCATTTTGATATGATGCATTATGTTCAGATATTTGAAGAAAGGCTAGCTGTCTCAGAGAAAGTCACTCAAAGCAGCTTATGTCAGAAATGCTCGTTCTGAACACTGCCCTTCAAATTAAATGATGAGACACCTGCTCAGGCTTTCTCTTCCTTTCCAAAACCCCAATACCTTGCCTCGTTTCATGTCTGTTTCTCAGTAGCAAGCAAAGCAGCTTATCAGAGTGTTTCTTACAGTACCATACGGAGACCCCAGGTTTCTCAGCTGAATTATTCATCACACTGATGTTCCTGAAGTAGATTTAGTATCCATTCTTTCAATGATTTTCTCTTTTTTTGTAGAAATGTAAAATGGCACCAGATAACACATTTTAACTTAGTTTCACTGCATGCTCTCTTTCATAGGTGAGAAACTCAAAATATAGTATCATAGAATCACTTGGTTGGAAAAGACCTTTAAGATCATTGATTCCAACCATATCTAGCCAAACATATAATTTCTATGTTTTAAACAAAACGTTACTTTAATATTCAAAACATTTCAGCTTCAAGAAGACCTCAAATTCTCGTTGCAAAATCTTCATAAGCTTCCAAAAGAAACAAAAAACATCACTCAGTCTTCTTCCTTCAGCACCAATTGTTTCAGGTTGAACAAATTATTTTCTGTCTGTTTAGAGCTGCTGTTGAACCAAAGAAATCAGCTCTCAGCACTCCCCTAATTAAAAGCAGCATGCATTAAGAGGCATTTGCAGTTTCAAAGCCATTGCCACAGGTATGCTGCTGTCACAGTGAGATACCCGTTCAGGATCAGCAGGGTAGGTAGAGCATGTACCTTACACTATCTCTTGAGTGAGTGGTGGACTCTACGTGTATTAAAGACTAACGTAATGCCAATTCAGAAATGATAAGAGTTCTGAAATGCAAAAAATGTTCTGATTCTGGAAACAGTTGCACAGTTGGATGATGAAATGAAAATGGAACAAAATAGCTGGTCAAACCCTTGTCATGACAAGACGTCAGAAGAAGGTAACAGTAAACTTCAATTCCCACAGCGTTTTTTTATTACAATAGAAATTATATTTACATGTGTACTTTTGGTTAAAATTACCCCAGATATGCCCTCCCTCCCCCCAGTATTGTTCTAATTGTAAGTTACTCTTACTGTTTTGCTTAGCAATCTGTAAGCACTCAGCAAAATGAAAAATTTTTAACTAAACATATAAGAGCACATTTTCTCTTACTAGAAGTATCCAGTCTTTCCAGAAATACCTACTGGCTGGTCAGAATCAAAAATGTTTCTGTCATTTATAAAGGTTCTAATTTTAATAATGATTTATTTTTAAAGTTATATTTAAAAAGAAAACAAGTATTTTAAAAAGTTCTACTACTGAATGTACAGTTTGTAAAAGAGGTATAGGAGGAAATTTATTGACGAGTGAAATATTCACAGAGAACAGTGCACCTAATAGTTTTGTCCTTGGAGTCAGACAGTAGCAACCTAGTTTTCATATAAAAACAGAGTACATTTCTAATGAGTATGTGCCATATCTCCTTTCCTTATATAGCAAAGCAAATACTTTGTGATATTAGCTTTTATTCCATTTTCTCCTTCCATTTTTTACTTCCCATTTCTGTTTCCCCACTGTCAAAAATACTATTTCTAATTGATAAGAATGAGAATGTAACTTTAAATTACTAAAGTAAAGGCAGATATTTCAAAATTATGTGAATCATAGTAGCATTTTCACTTCTACCAGCTAAATTATAAATAAATAAATAAATACAAATGCTATCAATCTTCATTTTTTGTGGCTTAAGCAGATCACCAGCTGATTTAAAAAAATACTTCCTCCATGCTGGAGTACTGCACAGCTGGGTATATGACAGAATGATGGGCTAGGCCTGATTAAACAATATTTCTTTTTGAAACATTTGCCTTTTACTCCAATAAGCAGCAGTTCTTACTTCGAGGAACATCTTCTGTGGCAGAATTTCATGCCCTGTATTCTTAGCCTCACTAGCTACAAAACTGTAGTTTGAACCGGGTTGGAAAGTAATATAGTAAAGCAGAAACTTTTCTTAGTAGAATTTTATAGCTTGTTAGCTTCCACCTTGAAGGTAAGATTTTGGGTTGAACTCTGGTGTTGGTTTGTTTTAGTGCAGGATCATAACCCTCACATTTTAATATCCTACAATTCTTAGCATGTATTTATCTTGTGAAAATACTGAAAGAAAGTGCCTATAATAGAAAAATGTTTAATATAATTCCTAAAAAGTGAATTGACAAAGACCTATTCCAGTGAGAAAGAAACAAATAATTGGGCTACCTTTGTAGACATAAAGAGAAACGTAATCAAGCAAAGCGTTACTTTGAAGACAATTTTCCCTCATTCCAGATACATAATTTTGATTCTACTGTGTGCCATTACCACTTATTCTAGGTTATGTCTAATGGCATATTGGACATCCTCTGATCACACCTCACAGACTAAACAGTTCCTTTCTACAGGTTCCCTGTAAAAAGTAGCACTGATTGAGCAATCTTCTCAGATGGTCTTAGCAATTTGTGACCAAGGCTGTAAGTTGCAGTCAGAATAAACATCTGTATGAACTCCACTGAAAAGTTATAGAAGACAACCTGGTCACTATAACCAATGACCCTAAAAACATCTATAGAGTTAAGATGGGTAGTGAGACAATATTTAGGTAGTAAAAAAAGTATGGGGAAGAGGGCAAGTTTCTGTGGGTATAGGTGTCAGAATCAAGGCCAGAAAGCTCAGAGGTCCTGCCTTCCATTATATTGCTCTAAATATGCCACAGCCTTTGAACAAAAGGTTATTCAACAAATCACTTAGTGTTTGTACAATATAAAACTGTTTGATCAATATCCTTCCAGTTCTAGCCGCTCCTCCAGGAATTAACATCTCTCTTGTTGGAAGACCCATGCCAACATGCTCCTTAACAAATGTTATTTTACTTGCTCATTCACTTATTTTGATGACATTTTGAGATTAAGTATTGCTGGTAGTAGCCATTGAAGAAAAAAAAGTGTTTCTTCTGGGGGTTATAAAACACGAATTTTGCATTTCTGAAATAAAGTGTGACCTTTGTGCTGTTCTCCAAGTCTTCTGCACTGATGTGGAATAGTCATTTAGTTTTCTAAGAAAGCAGTGTATGAGCAACATTCAGCAATACTGTGATGAAAATAATAAAGATACCTTAGTGCAAGCCCCGCTGTATTGTAATAAAGTGTTAGAAAATATGTTCATTTTTAATTGTTTTATTTCTGGGATTATGTTTGCCCAAGGCAAGAGAGAATTGAGTATGTATTTCTCTGGTGTGCAAAAACATTTATTCAGAATACATGCAAATTAACCACACATTCTCATACACAGCAGTACTGAGTTGATAGTTAATGACAGTAAAAGCTGATAACTTAATGATGAAAAAAAAAACAAAACATGCCTAATTAATAGGCTGTAACACTTTCAGGAGAACTAGATGTTTCAAAAGAAATTCCTTAACTCTTGCAAAACCATTTGCCGAGCTTTAGAAGTGGTATGTTTTTATTTCATGAGGCAGGATAGAGTCCTGACAAAAGGGATGCACAACAGGTTATGACAGTTACTTAATCCATGTTACCTCTTGTGGACAGGAGTTTCTGCTTCCAGTAGATTATATTTTAATGATCTACCTGTGGAGCAAAAATTTCCTGACCCCACAACAGTCCAGGACCTGATAGAAGAACTGGTTACATTGATCATGAAGATACAACACTGAAGAGCAAAGAATATAGTAGTAGGAATCAGATGGATGGGAAAATCATGTGAGTGTAGTTAGATACACAAAAGTGTTTAGTGACAGAAAAGAAAAAGGAGAGCAATGCCTCTTAAGAAAAGACAAATCCATAGATGGGAAGTGTTAGAATACTTTTTGAAGAGAGAGGGTATGTCTTCTAATGGAACACATTCTATAAAAGGGAAAAATAATTTTGGCAAATTCTATTAAGTTATTAAGCTTTCCATCACTATTACATTCTTTTTATTTGCTAGCAAACATTTTTCAGGGGAAGTTTGTTATTTACATGCTTCCTTGGTCACATGAATGAAAGGATGTTGGGTGTGATCACCTTTAAGTCTTAAAAAAGCACAGAGATCTCACTGCTGTCAAGTCACACTTGAGTGTTTACTAAATGGAGCCAATGAGCCGTCCCAGTAGGTTCAAAATGAACAGGCTTGGAGAAACACTAAAAGGTAAAGTGCTACAAAAAAAGCAGTGGTTGAGTGGAAAGGTGCAGTTGTAAGAAGAAATGTTCCAGGAGAAATCAGAATCCAAAAGAAAAACAGCAAACAAAAATTCACTGCAGCCTCACAGCAGTCTACACCTTTTTCTTGTTCTTCGATGAATGCGATAGGGAAATGAGAGCTCTGAAAGTGTTGGGAGCTGAAATAGCTTCTGCTCCATCAACTCATACAGGTCTTGCCTCTTATTTTAATTTAGTGGAGGTGAATGAGATGAAGAGGTTTTAACATCCTGAATGATAATTAGGAAGGAATTATTCTCAAAAGGTTTGGAGTTTCATTGCTTGGAACTTATCAAAGCCTATTTAGTCACAACATCTCAGATAAAAGACCCAGGAGAACAAGTTTCTGAAAAGAATTCTTGTTCTTCCTGGTTCACCTGGATTGAAAATATCACACAAAAGCTACTTTTCTCACTTTACTCAAAACATTGCAAGGAAGATTATTGATAGTGGCCATTAAAGGGGACAGGTGTTTTTTCTGGCTGCTGTAACAGCTGGCTGCATAATTCAGTCCGATTAATATGTAAGGATTTGCATATGGGTGGGTATTTTATGGATGGCTGGAACAAGTGACAACATTTAACATTAGGTCAGGCTGTTTCTGTTTCTAGCCTTGAGAAATCTGAGGTTTCTACAAGCTAATCTGTATTTGGGGATTGACTTTCTAAGCAGGTTGTACTTTTGAATTTTGTGATGCCTTCAAATCAGTATTTTAAAAAATACTTTTCTAATTTAAAGTATTAGAGAAGTTTAAAACTGTCAAAAAAATGAACCCGAAAACAAAGGAACCCATAACAATGTCCTACCTACAATCAGACAAAGGTTAAACATTTATTTTAGTAGATGACCAAAATGACTTCTTTTCCAGAAACGGAGAATACAAAATTATATATAGAATGCCCACTCTCAAGATCTGTTAAATTAATGCAGAGAATTCTATGTTTTGAATGAGCAGTGTGAAAGATATTTGAATGAGGGAGAATGGTGTACCAACCTGAGCCTGCATATTTTAACTGTCTTGTGCTTCCATAAAAGTGCAGAACTAAAAAAAACCTCTCTAAAACGTTTTCTAAATATGAGAAACTTAATATATTACATCTACTTCTATTATAATGCACATAAAATTTCATGCTGATATTTACTTCCACATCAAAACAATAACTTTCTGAGTATTCACCCACAGAAGAGGAAACAGGCTTATTTTCCTTTGCCTTGGTTTTGCACGCATCAGCATTGATTTTAACCTTTGAAACTTCTGCACTCCTGGGGTCTGAGGCTTGCAGAATTTTAAACCTTTCCACTAGGCTACTATAAACATAGCTGAAGAAGTGACATGCAGTACATCTGGGGAAGCATAAGTTACACGTTACACCCCTGAGAGTGAAGAGCAGCTGTTGTAGGCAAATATTTGTATGCACCTGAGCAGCTTCTCATTTAAGGACCACTTCAAGTGAAGTGTGGGGCTTGGCTAAGCACTTTTAACACAAATTCAGCTTTTTAAAAAACAACAACCAAAAAAACCAACAACTTTTGGCTGGATTTACTTCTCCAGCTGCAGAGTATACTGCTTGGTTATAAATGTTAGCCATTAACTATGGCAGTTAGCACAAGGAAGATTGCACTCATATAACAATACAAGATAGAAACTGCAACTTCTCAACTGTGTGGCATCTCCATGAGCTGTTAAGAACACAGAGGAATTCTGCATTTAACCTCAAAGACACAGAAGTTGGTCGGTTTGTGTCTGAACTTTCACTAGCTCACATCTCTCATTGCTTTATATTATGTAGTATCAAAATAAAGACACTGTTATGCCAAATGAGATTTTGAACTTAGCTTGAACTGAGAAAGAAACTATTTCAAATTCAGGCAAGCAGTAACTTGAATTAAGATGAAAATCTTGTATTTAGCCTTACTCAGCCAATTCAGTGTTTTCTGAGTTGCCTCCAATTTATTAAATTTTAATTTTCTAATTAAAAAAATAATATAAGCTTCAATTAATTTTCTCCAAATATGTATATGTTTATTAATTTACCTTCTTCTGGCCACATTTTGTAAACACGAATTATAGAAATCAACATACAAAAATAAAATCTGAACTTCATAGAACCATTTTGCCTGACAGATGAAGTTTTTAATCACAAAAATAATATGCAGATGCTGCAGTGGCTGACCTAGTGAAAAAGAAATCACACTTGCCTGGACCAAGAAAATGAAGAAAATATGGGGAGTAAAACAAAATAATTTTGTTTTTAAAGACTAAAATATTTTGTCCTATCCAAAAAGGACTTATTTTTAAATTTTAAGAGAAAATGTAGGCAAAATGAACCTAAAATTGAGAATAGCCAAGAATAATACAATGTTAAAAGGAAGCTACAGACCTTTTTGAGAATTTTTATTATTATTAACAATTGTAGAAAACTAATTTAACAGTAATTCACAAATATTTTTGCTGATTACATTCTCAATTTGCCATATAAAAAGTATGCAAACAAAAATATCAGGTGTACCTGATATTCTGTGAATGTGTGAATTGGAAACAACCCTTATATGACCAGAGCCTAACATCCAGAGTGCTATGAAATTGTATACTATAGCTTATACACAGATGAATATCAGGATCTGAAAACCAAATATAATGATATTTCTCTTTGAAATTGCTAGAGCAAGAAAGAGGCTAAGGCAGGAGTTCTCCTCTTTGTGGATGGAGAAACCTGGGCTAATTTGCTTCTTCCTTTACTTTTCCCTTCAATATTTAAAGACAGCTTCCAGCATTATTACTCTTTGCACAGAACTCCGTGTTTAAACTCGGAGCTGGATGGTGATCGTCATACGAAGTAGCTCAGGTCAAACTGGTTGAACCTCAGGGTTCATGTGTGGAATCTTGAAGAACTGAAAGAGAAAAGGTGGAATAACATTTTTTGGGTATTTCTCAATAATAGTCTATTTTCTCATGAAAACCAAACTCATTTCTGAGAATGGTGTATCTAGTTTAGACTTCAGATGATTTCTCTCTATCCAAGCTGTTTTTCTTTGTCTTTAAGAAAAAAAATATCAGGCACTAAGTTTCATGCTGGTATTATTTCATTCAAAAGATCTACCTTTTTTTGGATTGTTTTATCAGTAATATGAGAAGCTATTTCTCTTCAATATTTAGTTCATCTGTTTTTGTCTTTGCTCAAAGATATCAACGAAATGCTGTTATACTATGAAACAGTGGTATAGTCAACTGTTTATAGACATTTGGATCTGTTATTGATTATGAAGTAC
>NW_010194207.1:36883-40709 GCF_000695765.1 Mesitornis unicolor | reverse complement strand
TTCTTCTTGGAAAAGTAAAGAAAATGATGCACTAACTTTTGAACTGACACATTGGACCAAATCTGGAAGTACACAAAAGAATTCCCATTGAGTCAAGAATAATTTGGACTGTGTAAGACAGAAGTGAGAATGGGTGTTCTAGTTTTCTCAGTGATAATAGGATGACTAGTAGAGATTGGGAAAGGCCAAAGTTTTTTCTCAGAGTATAGTCTTAAAAGAGTCTAATAATGAAAAAATTAAATGATACTGAAGATATCTTAATAATATGCAAGATTCTGAGTTCAGACAAGAGTAAAATATCCCTGAATTTCACACCACATTAAAGAAAAAAGGTTACCACAATGCTTTTGTAGTTGATAATATTTCTCTTTTTGTGGATATGTGTGTGTTCATCAGAGCAGAAGGGATCATTTGTGAATCAGGATACCTGCCCAAATTCAAATAATTTGCAAATATCTTCATTTTCAAGATGCTAGGAAATTTGTAAATAACAAAAAAAAAATTAAAATTAATTAAAATGTCTTTTTTCAGAAAAGGTTATTTTAAGCTGATATTTTTAATTTGAAAAAGTTATTCAAAACAGAAAAAAAAAATCATTAAACCTCACTGTTTACCTGTGTATTTAATGGTAGAGAGGAATTGATTAGTCTGTGATACTAACAGCTGAATAGAAAAGTTTCAATAATAGATTCATTAAAATATTGAACAAGACAGAGTAAATGGTAAACTTAAACACTTCAGTTTACTGATCTTGGTAAACTGTACAGAGATTTATCACAGTAAAAATAAAATCATATTAGCATATTTACTATTTACTAAAATAACTAGAACTCTGAGTCATATTTACCACAGCACTAGCTTTTTTGTTACAGATTGTTACAGTCATAGATGACCAAGGTTGCCAGTTAAAAGACTGAACAAAAAATTCAGTATTCACTGAGATGAATATCCCATAATTTCTCTTCTCTAAAGTATTTCATAAAGCCCTGTGGTACTACTATATAGTATGTAAATCAGATTAATATAGGACCATGGTCTCTAGGACTGTCAGTACAGTGGTTCCCTGCAGTATTAAAGTCCACAAGACCTGATTTTTAATATATTCATGAACAATGAAGGAAATACATGTTGCATGCAAAAATAGATACACCTTTTGGAAGGACAACCAACCAGATGCTTTCATTTCTAGGCTGGCAACCATGGGGATGCAAGAAAAATGAGGTGTTAGTCCTGGGACTTTACACCTAGAATTTTCAATAATAAATGTTGCTGTGCTAGCAGTATATGTAAAGTTTTTTTAAAGTTTCTGCCATTGAAAAGCTATGTTTGATTCCTAGTTTAAGGATGGTGTGTGGAGGGGTTCATAAAAAATTGTTTTGTTTGAGATCATGTCTTAAAAAGGCAGCATTTTCTAACTTGCCTTATGGAATAACACTGTTAGAAAAGGCTTTGCTTCTGTCCTATGGGGCTGAGATACTTTACAGTATACCAGTTCATTTATGGTTCTCTAGTACCCTACAGATGGGTTATGTCAGGCAGCTCACAAAGTTCTCCCATGGATGTAAGATCAAGGAAACGCTTTTAGAAGAACCCATGGGAAAGAAAAAAAAATATTTCCTTTTTGCAAGTCTATATACTAAGTAAAAGTGTGCTTTGGGTAGTTCTGGGTAGTGCTACATTTTTCTTTCTATGCAGTATAGAAATTGGTCTCAGAGTTCATTTCCACTGAAGGAACAGCACAACCAGACTTCTGCAAAGAACTGAGATGTGAGACCTTGCTCAAAAAGAATAGAGCTGTCACTAAAAGAACAAGTGGTTCATGTTCTAATACATGTCAAAACTCAAAGATATAGTACATAGTTAGGTTGTCAACATGTTCTCATTTTCCTTTACTTCAATATTTGTTGCTGTTTGAAAAAAGTAAAATCACAACTTAGAGACAGGGCTCTGGGACAAATCTGAGAAATTAATAACACTAATCTTATATGAGAAATAACTCTTTTGATACAAGTTTTACAAAAGTAATTATAAGCTATTTATCTTAAAGATGTTTGCATGCTTTCAATATCAAATCAAAATAACAAAGCCAGAAACAGAAGTCAGCAAACATGATTTCAAAAATTTTGCACAATTTTGTTTTAGTAGATGATGCACTAATCCTTTTGCATTCCTCAAATGAAAATTACTGCTCTACCAAAGCCAACATTAGACCTTATTAGTGAGGACTCAGTTCATTAGTGAATGGCAAGTGTCAGAGTGAATAATGGTAGCAGAATTAGTTTTTCTTGATTTAATTTCATTACAATGCAATATTGTTTTTTTCACAATGCAGTATTAAGACAGAAAATTGTGCTGACTACATCTTCTGCTCTATTTATGTGTACATGTATACACCCAATCACAACTGATTTTTTTTGTGGTGAAAAGTATTGTAATCTAGAGCAACTGAAGGAATCTGTTGAGTTGTGTAGATTCCGTGTTGTATAAATTATTATGTTTCTTTAATGGACTTAACAGGTGATGAAAGCCTGAGGATTGGCTGTTTGATTGCATTCATTCAAAAATACAGCAGTTTCTGCTATATCCTCCTACATACGAAAATAGATGTGTTGATTGTAAGAGGTATTGCAATTTAACCAGTTTGACTATTCACCACACACAAAATAGTGGGCAAAGTGAGTTCTATGAATCAAAATGAATTAGTCATGTACTTTTAGGATACTTTAGCATTGATGGTAATTCTCTGGTAAAGCCATTGCCATAAGATCAGAATACTTGGCAATAATGATCTTTCTACAACAGAATAAAGTTCTATGGAAAGATTACTCTTACTTCTGTTTTTGTCTTCCTAAGGTATCCTACAGTATAGGGAAAAGTGAAGAGATTATATTTCAAGCACAGATCACTTTGTAAGCTGAAGTGCTGAACCCAGGGGAATGGGTGGGGATTTCCAGTCTACTGAACAACATCCATGCCGTATACATGGGTGTCATGTACTTTGGGTGACCTTGCATCTCACAGGGCCATCTTTGTCATCCCCTTTCAAAGCAGATTAATTTTGTTGACCCATACCTGCACAGAGGCTCTATGAAGTTCTAGTAGTGCTCCTGCTCTTTTGGGATTAGAGCCCATAGATACATATCAACTTTGCATTTATTTGTTTGCAATTTTATTGTGAAAATTTTTTCAACTAGGGCAGAGAGTGGAGAAATCTTTTCACATTTCTTTTTCCTAATTTGAGAGGTTCAGTTGACCTTGAGAAGTTGTAGTTTCTCTTCTGTGTATTGGGGATAACACTGAGTTCCCAAGAAAAGATGGTAATGTCAGAAATTAGAGCCTCATAAAGCCCTTAATTCTCATCATAAAAATAATATATAAAGTAGAGAACTATGAGGGTGCCTTACATATTGCACTGTCAGGTTTAGCAGCACTACTATAAAATTTACAATGCCTTTTTATTTGATAGTGAGTAAGAAAGAAAGAAAATGTATCTTAAAAATTGCTGTGTTATAAACAAGTGAGCTTTTCAAGGGGTAGAGGAAGAGAAGCTGGCAGCGCTAAATACTGGGCTTTGGGGCCTTTACTTCATCTTTAAAACAATGTTGCTAAGAATCCCAGGTGTTCACTTCAGGTGAAGTTTTCAAATACATGATGGGCTAAAATTTTAAAATTCTGCTCATTATGAGCCAAATGCTTTTCTTAGAGAATCTGAGAATGCAGATAACACAAATAACTTTAGGAGCTTCTGACAGCACTATCAGAGAGCACAGAAAGAGCTCATTTGGGCAGGAGGCAGCAGATGAAATCCCAAGTATGTTGTGGCCAA
>NW_010194207.1:24303-36852 GCF_000695765.1 Mesitornis unicolor | reverse complement strand
CTGCTGATACTGATGAAGGTAAGATTTCACCCAGTTTCCGTAGGAAAACTTCATCACCTGTCTTTTGAGCAGTAACAGTTATTTTAATTGTTACCACTTTCTATTCTAACTATGATTGGCTTTCAAAGTCTAAAATGCCTCTCTGTGCCCAACTCACAGAATATATTAATTGACTGCCACTTCCACATGTAGAACTTGGCTCTCTAGCTTGAAGTAGGCAAGGTCATATTTCTGCTTCCAAACAATGGCTGAAATGACAGTTTCTGTAAAATCACAAGCATGTCATATATGACATAGCAAGAATGTCTAAAGTTACTCGTTTTTCAACTTGGGGACCGTAATGTAACAAATGTTAGCTTTGTTATTTTCTCAAAAGCCTCACTGAAGACGCTGTGTGTGCAAGATGTTGTAGACACTCAAATGAACAGGAGTACATAGAATATGGAAAGATATAGAAAGCAAACATAAATACAAACATCCAAGGTCAAAAATAAGAAATCAAGATGCACATAAAGGTGATTTAAGGATAAATGAGAACACTTTTCCCTATAGTCACTCATCTTCAGCTGAATATTTTGCCTAGGAGGCACAGGCTAAGTCTTGTCACACTTTTCACAGCATGCTGGCCCCCAGAAACTCTTGAAGAGTTAGACATCTGGCAGAAGCACTTTTTATTCTGACCTAGATAGTGGTAGAATTTTATTATGTGATTTTGCTATTGAGTTCAGTGAATTGAGATGAATACATGTAGAACAGAGGCCACATATTGTCTTTAGGATAGAAACATTGAAATGCTGTAGTATATGAGAGATTTTGAAAGCTATCATTCATATTTGTTTACTTGCAAAACTGTGTCTCATAGAAATAGTTCTGGTTTTTCTTCAGAGATTCACAGTGCTCTGGTAAATATTTTCATACGTGGTTAATCTTTCATACATCATTATGTGGGCAAAAAGTAAGTCTATCAAAAATTTAAAACAGCCAGTTGTTCTGGAAGGCAGCAGATGCTGAATATTTCACAGATGTCTTCCTCTAATTTGTTTGGTTTTACCACTTATGTGAAGATAACTGAAACACATTTTCCAAGCCTTGGTAGTTCACTTGATCAGCACTCTGGTGGCAGATGAGCTTCAGTGTAATAGTGTCCAACAGATATGAAAGGGCAGAATGGGACTTTCATTGGAGGGTTTTATGGATGTCTGTTAATTGCATTCTGCCACTCCCAACACTCACATGGGAATCTCACACACTTGTCATCTCTACTATACGTGGTAAGGTCTGGGAGACCTACTGTCTGAAGAAAACTGCCCTGTTCCTTATTGACAGTCTGACAAGTAGTTCTTTCACGGTCAGGTGAAATGTTCCCAAAGCTGGCAGGCAGCTATTAAACTTGTAGAGTGTGTGTCTTCTTTCTGGACCTGCACCTATCATACTTTTTTTTTTCAATGGAAGAAAGTGCTAATTACTTTAGGTTATATTTATTATCATAAGAAAAATAATTTATTGCTTTTTTGTAAGGGTTAGAATTTAAATAATTTTAGTCCTCATTTTACTTTTAATATGTTTAAAATGGCTTATAGAAAGGATTTAATAATGAACTTCTGCCTTTCCCTGTGAAGTACTGGTATGCTACTCAGTTAAAGTTCTTAAGCTTTTAAAGTAATTAAAATGTTAGGTTGAATCTTAGGAAGAATTAACTATTGATATTTTTAGAAAGTAAATTAAAGCTTTTCTACTTTTCAGTAAACTAGCCTTCTAAATGTCCTTTAAAATTAGCATGCAGTGTCATTTTTAGAGAGTGTACTCAGCAATGTCAGCCTCTTGGATATCCTTCACAATATAATTTTGAATGCAACATGCAAAAAAAAACCCAAAACCCAGCCATAATTTTAGGTGACAATATTCTGTCATATAGTTAAAACTTATTTAAACAGATGAACAACTTTACTAAGTATGATGAATCATGCAGCATCTTAGGCAACCACATTTTATGTTATCTATTGTCCCTAAACAGATATTCAAGTCTGATAATTTCTTTTGAGCAAGCCTAGCACTAAAGCTAACATCTGACAACCCAAAATATGTGTATGAAGTTGCAAGCCTCTCTCTCTCTTTCACCCCCACCAATAAACCTTAGCAGAGTGTCTCAAAAGAAAGCATCTCTAAATATTGCTAACAATTCAGCTATAGCTAATAAGCACAACAAAATGCTGAAATATCGGCATACAGAGCTATAGTTCCTTCAAAACTATTAAAATTAAAAGGTTATGATAAAAAACTTAGAAGTTCTTTCCAACTAAAACAGGAGGGACTGCAGTGAGCATCAGCTGCTGTAAAATATCTACTTCAAAGAGGTAGCTGCTTGATTTTGACAATTTAAAAGCCCACCCTGCAAACAGCATGCTCAGAAAATAAGTATTTCTTATAGTAACTTCCCGTGAAGAGGCCAGAAAGTTAGGGAACATGAAATGTGGAGACAACATTTTTATAATATTGTTATGTCAGAAGTTTTATTAACATATTTTGTCAGTTAGAAATTTTAAAATAATCACATTTTAACTTAAAGGTGATTTACAGGAAGAGCAATAGAAAGACAGCTTGGCATTGAATGAATACTTGTGCTTCTTAAGTCCTGCTGAGTTATTTTGTTAATATCTATTTTGAGTGGTAAGGTGGTTCTGCAAGGTAAAAAAGTAAAAGGCTGTGATCATATTTTAATAAGAAACATGCATTTTTTCTTGTTGCAAATATCTAGCCTGAATATCAGAAGTACTAACAAACTCCCTTTTATTCCTCTAAAATTACCAGGTTCCCACACTTTGGGGTATGACTGTGATACACCCACTCTGAAACGTACAAGTAGGGTGTAGGAGGGTGCAAGTAGGGTGCATTGCCCCAGCATGAAGACCCT
Source organism: Mesitornis unicolor (assembly GCF_000695765.1). Classification (NCBI taxonomy): domain Eukaryota; kingdom Metazoa; phylum Chordata; class Aves; order Mesitornithiformes; family Mesitornithidae; genus Mesitornis; species Mesitornis unicolor. The sequence goes on along the minus strand of NW_010194207.1, from coordinate 33,941 downwards.
CCTCCAGCATCTGAGCTCTGTCCCATTCACACTACAATTTCCAGTGGTGCTTGCAATGAAAAACAGCAAAGCATTTCTAGTTTCTTTACATTGCTGTAAAACAAAGTTATTTCTCTTTTCCTTTGGCCATCCATGTGAATTTCACACTGCTAGTATTATTATGAGAGAATATCCCTGTCATCTCTGCCCCTTTGAACTCCTCTTTAGACCTCAATTCAAACTAAGAGGCGAGCAAAATTGTTTCGAATCATCCTAGATGCCAACATCCTGCCATACTGGGAAGCTTGATCTAAAATGGGACTTATGAGTCTACTGAAAAGAGAACATAGGCAATGAATTATTCAGAGTTTCTAGTCAACAACCTTTTATACCATGTTCTATCCCAGGATAGATGGCTCAACTCAAGTACTATATTTGTCAACAGTAAACTAAACCTGCTGCCCAAATCCCATACCGACAGTGTTAAACTGCTTGTATATTGTTATGGCTGTCATTTAAGGCAGCTAAAGCACAGAAATTCAAAGCAGGGCTGTCCCTGTATTCTTAACTCATACCCTTGTGTTTTCACTTTTCATGAACTCAGAAAACCAGCAATGCTGTAAGAATTACTAGGGCTGCAACAACACCTAGGCACAGGGGATTTTATTAAGAAGAGCATCAGTGATGCAGCATTAACTCTGGATTTCTTTTATTTGTGTTTAATTTAAAACATTTCTTGAAGTCTTTTATTCCAATAAGATGATTTTAGAAATGCAAATCCCATGGCCATGGATTGGAGATTGTAAAGAAAGGAGTCTATTTCCCTGATGTGATACTTAAGGTGACCCCATTACACTTAAACCAGCAGGAAATTAACTCAGTATTATTGCTATGTACATTGATTGTGTGCTTTTCTCTCATTTCTTCAGTGTGTTTGTATAAAAAGAGTATTTACAAACAAAACAACGAAGAAAGGTATTATCTACTCAACTGACTTTAAAAATTTTCTCCCCAAACCATATTTTAAATACATAAGATATTATTTAGAGGTAGCTTTTGGGCATTTTAGCAATGGTGAGATAAGTACTATTCCACTATGTTAAATAAAGTCTGACTTAAACAGGATCAAATTGAGTCTTTTGATTCACTCTTAAAAAAGTACAATCCTAAAAACATTGACCCTTTCAAGTATGTTACAAAATCTTCTACCTCTTGAAATCAGACATTTCTGTAGAACAACCATTACAATTTTTCCTTCTTATTATTACTAAAAATAGCGTTACAGACTAAGATCAAAGTGTTTGGCATCTCACAAAAAGTAATGGTCTTATAACACTGTTCATGTCCACATTTGGCAGTGCTCAAATTTCTATTCTTCTTTTGAAATGTTATTCTCTATTAATTCCTTCATTCAGAATCAAGACCTTAATAGATGTTTTCCCTCTTCCTCAGTGTTTTTTAATTTTAAAAATATTTATAGATGGATGTGCTTTTGGAGCCAAGAGTTACTGCACCAATCAGTTCTTAGCAGATATACTTATTTCAGGCACTTTAGTTGTTACTGGGGTAAAAAAGTAAACAAACAAACACCTATTGAGATGACAAACGAATGCTAGACCACATCCATTGCCCTCCTCTCATCAATCCATCCAGTTATGCTGTTGTAAAAGGCTATCAGATTGGTCAAGCATGACTTGCTCTTGGTGAATCCATGTTGACTACTCCTAAAAGTCCTGATAATCTACTTGAGTCCAGCTTTTCAGAATACATATTAATAGATGTTGAAATGAATCCAAATTTTACTGGTACATGTTTCTCATAGTTTTTGTGAAGCACCCGACATTAAATTATTATAAAAAATCCATGAAGAATAAAATGCCCAAATGCATATTAATCTCAATAATATAATGTTCGTCTATATGAAATGCAAAAAATATCTATGTCTGTTTCAAAATAATGAAATTAGTTTTCCAACAATTAGAATGTGAATATTAGGAAACGCCAGAGTTGACTGTGATTTATCTCTGTGTTCATGTTACTCTAATTATAGCAAGATTGTACTTGATAAAAATATTTTATAAATATCAGTCAGTCTTCTATGTGTCAGTACTCCACGTCAGCAAACACAGAGGAAGGAGTTACATACCAGATGGCCTAACTAGGAATGTGTTGCTTACATACACTTGTGTGGTTTCATTGTATGTTGTGAATGTGGAGACCTGGTTCACATGCCTGTAGGGAACAGTTATCCATTTTTGTCTAATATTCCAGTAGTTAGTTTGCACTGATTGTACCAGCTTCAGGATTGATACCATTATTAACATGATCAATTCCCCCATTGTATGAATACAAATCAGTTTCATTTGACAAAATTTTCTCCAAACTTGAAAAAGTAGCTTTTTTAATCAGAGTAAATAACTGTTCTTGGCTTATACTGTATGCTCAGTATGAAACTAAGTCATAATCTAGATGACATGACACAGCAGCCTCTGTTTTGGTTCTTATCACAGAATCACAGAAGCACAAGAATGTCGAAGTAAGATGGCATCTCTGGAGACTGTTTAGTCCAGTGCCCCTGCTCAAGCAGTCTCAGCCAGAGCAGATTGCTCAGAACTGTGTCCAGCTGAGTTTTGAATATCTTCATGGATGGAGACTCAAGAACCTCTTGTGGTAACCTCTTTTAGTGTTTGACCACTTCCATAGTAAAAAAGTTTTCTTATGTTTAAGTGAAATTTTTGTGTTTCAGTTTGTGTGCCCATTGTCAGCTGTCTTTTCAACGAGCACTACTGAAAAGAGTTCAGCTCCTTCTTATTAATTTCCTCCCACCAGGTATTATATTCATTGATAAGATCCCTCTGAACATTCTCTTCAACAAGTCCTGGTTGAACTTCATGAGCCTCCTGCTGGACCATCTCTTCAGCCTGTTGTGATCCCTTTGAAGGGCAGCACAACCATTTCACATACCAAACACTTATCCCAGTTTTGTATCATCTGCAAATATCTTGAGGAAGCATTCTGCCCTATTTTCCAGGTCATTAAGGAAGGTGGTAAAGAATACTAGCCCAGCATCAAGCCTTGGAGTAAGCCCCTAGTAACTCCTTCCAGCTAGACTTCATGTTGCTGATCACAACTCACCATTTCGGCCAATTTTCAGTTCAACTCCCTTTCCATTTACACAGTCTGCACATCAGTTTGTCTATGACAGTGTTACAGGACACAGTGTCAAAAGCCTTGCTAAAATCCACTGCTTTCCTGTCATCCATCATAGTCATCTCATCATAGAAGACTATCAGGTTAGTTAAGCATAATTTCCTCTTAATAAATCTATACTGACTACTCCTCATCACCTTCTTCCCTTCATGTGTTTGGGAATGGTTTTCAGGATTGGTTGCTCCATCACCTTTCAATCAACGTAAGGTTAACCTTCCTTAGAAGTGATATTTGCTCTCTTCCAGTCCTTAGGAACCTCCTCAGATCACCACAACCTTTCAAAGACAGTCAAGAGTTGCCTCACAATGACATCTGTCAGTTTCCTCAGCACTTCTGGGTGTATCCCATCAGGTCCCATGGACTTACTCCTGTCCAGTTTATTTAAATATTATCTATCCAGATTGTCCCTCAAGTTTTCCTTGCTCTAGATTTTCCACCAGTCTCATGGGTCTGGGATTCCTGAAGGTCAGTCTTAACAGTAAAGATGGAGGCAAAGATGACATTAAGTACCTTGATCTTTTCCATGTCCTTTGTAACAAGGTTGCAGCTCCATTCAGCAGTGGGCTCATGTTTTCCTTTGTCTTCCAGTTGCTGCCAATATATATGCAGATATCCTTCTTGCTGCCCTTCATGTCCCTTGCCAGATTTAATGCCAAATGGATTTTGGCTTTCCTGACACCATCCCTGCTTGCTCATCTGCTCATCTTCCTCGTATTCCTTTGAGGTCACTTGTCCTGCTTCCATGTCTTGTATAGTTCCTCTTTATGACTGAGTTTAATCAGGGGCTCTTTGTTCATGCCTGCAGCCTTCTTGCTGCCTTCATTCGATTTCTTGCTTGTTGGGATAGACCACTTGTCAGCTTCGATGAGCTAGTACCTGAAAATCAGCCAAGCCTCCTACACATTTCTTCTCTCCAGAGCTTTACCTGATGAGATTATTCCAAGTGAATTCCTAAAAAGGAAAGAGTCTCTTCTCCTGAAGTCCATGATTGTATTCTGCTTTTTACCTTGTGTCCTTCTCTCAGGATCCCGAAGAGCACCATCTCATGGACACTGTAGCAAGGTTACCTCCAATATTCGTATCTCTGAAGAGTTCTATGTTGCTTGTGAGAATCTGGTCCAGCAGAGCATCTCCACATCTCCTCTTGCTGGTTCCTTGATCACCTGTATCAGGAAGTTGTTCTCAGTACACTCTGTAAACCTCCTGGATAGGTTGTGTCATGCTGTATAGTTCCTCCAGCAGATGCTAGAATAGTAAAAATCTCCCATGAGCACTGGGGCCTGTGAATGTGAGGCTTCCTACAGTTGTTTGAAGAAGGCTTTGTCTGCTTCTTTTGGATCAGGCAGTCCATAGAAGCAGCACATCACAACATCACCATGCTGTTGTGGCTGCTAATTTTGACCCATAATCTTTCAATGAACTCCTTTCATTTTACGCCCATATTCACAGATGCTGTGACTTACAGGGATAGAGGCTTTCCTTAATGACCTTTTGCTTTCCTTTGTAATGTCTTCAGTCCCTAAACACTTATGCTATGAAACTGGATGTAAGTAGAAACATTTAATTGCTGGGTTATTCATCGTAACAGGACAGTACCATTTCAAACTGCAGAGAAGATCACTAGTCATCAGCCACATGAAATACTTCTTAACTGCTGTCTACAGTGGTGTTATATCTTCTGCTTGATATACATTAACATTTGGAAGAGAACTGATTGTTTTAACTGTGCCTGAGTCTGCATCTCAGTGAAACACAGATCAGTAGTAGATCCTGCTGCTTATGTTTATTTGTGCTTCTTATTTTTTCGTCATTCAAATAAAGTAATTTCCTCTGCCTGCAATTTGTGAGCTTTAGTTAATTTGCATGAGATTGGTTCTGTATGACCTGTAAAGAGATTTTATCAGTAACTTATTTGCACTTTGTGCATCCAATTACAGTATCTAGATTTTAGGTAATAATAATTAGTATTATATACTAATCATAAGATTGCAAGTTAAAAGGAAATGCACAACTGCATTCTAAAACTACATGATTAATTAGAGATTTAAAAATTAAGTTCAATTTACATTTTAGCAAAGCAGGACACAGCATAATATCTTCATGTCAAGGGAATACTCATTAGTAATTAACAAAAATTAAATGTGCATCCCTTGCAGGCTTCAAAATAAGAATGAAAATGAGGCACAACGATAAACAATTTCATGCATCTAGCAAGAACAATTATTTCTTGTAGGTAAAGAGCTTGGCTGGGCTGGTAACAGGTTACTTTCTCTTCCTTTCTAGCAGCTGCCCTTCTTATTCAATTACCAGGAATAATTTTTAAAAATGATTAAAACACATATGTGATAAGGTTATATAGCTCCAAGTAAGTTGTGTGTTCACTGCAACAGTCAGATAAAGACAGTGTCCCCAAGCTAAGCAGTTTCCCAAAACATGTAAACTTTTACCTACCTAAGTTATCGATGAGAATCCTTTTATCCTTACCTTAAGATAAACTGATTCAGTGATCATTTAGGACAATAACTAGGTAGCTTAGGCAGGCTTCTCCTACTTAGCTGCCACACAGAGTGAAAGTAAAGAATACAGTAATTCAGCAATTCAGAGATGCTAAGTGTAATCCTTTGTGATAGGGAGATAGGTGAGGTTACATTGGTTTGAAAGGAAAAATAAATTCTCACAATCTGTATAGTGGGTAGAGCAAAGCTAGCCAAAACCCAGACGCTAAGGGATAAGGCTCTGTGCATACCTCTTTTTTTCCCTGAAGCACAGCTCAAGCATCTTATAAGATTTAGTTCGTACCCTGATTTTTGCATTTTAGATACCAAAGTAAATACTTTGAATTTTACCCTTTGACAACAAGGAATTAAGTGATTGCCTTGGGCAGCAAAGCTGAGTGATTGAGTGATGTGAAGGAATGGGCAATTTTGAGTGACTTCTTCCTTGACATAAGGAGATATGAAAGTGCAAGGAAAGGAAAGAAAGACCACTGCACTCATTCTTGTACAGACAGTGGTTAACCATGTCCTAGGAGCAACAAGATCCACCCTCTCGCTCACTAGCCACCTGACTATAGAATAATGTGTCTAACATATCTGTTGACCACACTGAAATTGAGCCATTATGCCATTAATGGTCCATCAGGCAGAAATAGAGTTTACAAGGTGTGGAGGCCATACTTCAGTAACCAAAGTCCTCAGGACCAGAGGAAGGTACTGAGATCAGAGTATATGTTGCTGCATAAGTTGATATGTATGGAGAATCTTGCTGTTAGGGTTTAGGGGACCATGACAGAAAAGGCATTCTGCATTGCTCACCTGGACTTCTGCTCCCAGCCTCTATCTATCTCAAATTTGATACCGCAGTAGGTCATCTTTATCCCATCTTTTTACCAGAAAAAATTAGGTGAATGGCTTTCTGGTGACATAGTTGTAATAAACAACATTTAGTGCTACTGATCTTTAACAAGCTTTTCATCTGAAGTAGGAAATGTCTGGGAGGTAAATGGGAGAAGGAATTAGAGAGGAAAAAAAAAGTAGGAAAAAAAAAAGTAAAGGAATAGCATAGACATCCTGGTCATCAGTCAAATTGTCTCAGTCTAATCCTGGCATCTGTAAGTATTGCCTGAGGCAGGCAGTCATCTAATTCTTTGCTTTCACTATCTACATTGATTTGTTAGTGCTACTTATTGACTGCTTGATGGTATTGTTCCTTTACATCAACCCACTAAGACTTTGTAATTTTGTTAGGAAAAACTGCAGCTTCCCTCTCTCTCTCTCTCTCTCTCTCTCCTCATAATTATTATTCAGCTGCATCTTCCATTGTGGCTGAAAGAAGAGAAACTTCAGAGGTAGGATAGTACAGGGTTAGAAGAATGAAGGGATGTTTGATGTAAAAGAGACCCTGAAGTGGTCAGAGGAAGCGAAAGGGTCTAAAAGAAAAGGAAAGCTCAGGATGCAGATGACTGGCAGTAGAATAAAAAAAGCCCAGGAGGAGACAGAAAATTTTACTTTTATGAAACTCAAAGAAAATTTAAAAAAATAAAATTAAAAGTGTAGGAAAAAAGGAAGATGGAAAAGATAGAAAAAAAAACATGAGAATGAACAAGGACAATTGGGAGATGAATTTAAAACCAAAATAAAATAGACTTAAGGTAAAGTGAAGAAGAGCACACATTTTTACATTTCCTTTATGCTGATTTGGAATTACTGGACAGGAGGTCCATTCTGCCTATTAAAACCTGGGGCTTCTTTGAGCCTGTGGACTGTTCTTTGGCTAACAGAACAAAATGTCTGTTGTAGTTCATGAGGCAGAGTCAGTTTTCAGTCACATGAAGAAGCATGCCCACAGCTATTTAGCACAAGAAATAGAGACTGCAGCCTCTGCTTATGGCTAAGTGATATAGTTCCCTACAGCGTAGGAAGAAATATCCCTAAAAACTAGTCTACATCATTTCCTGGAAAGCTTAATCAATTTCTATCATATAAGTATTGCTCAGTCAGTACATGTTCAAGCACATTGGTCAGTTAAAGATATTAATTAATCCAGAAAGAGATCAACTTTAAGATATTTACATTAGTATTGATGTGCTGACTTATTTTTCTTGTTATGGCAGACAGAATGTGCTCATATGTCAAACGGGATTTTTATAATTGTCTGACTAGAATCAGAATATGAAGAGGAACTATGAATTAGCTTATTCAGGCACTGTTCAAGTAGCTTTCCATTTGCATTTTTGCAGTCTCAGTTTAAATGCCAATGTCAGTAGGCTGTAGGTATCTTAAGGCTTTTCTTAAAATTAATGCTTATTGAAAAGTTCATCCAAAATAAGGTCATACCTTAAAAAAACCAAAAATCATTTAAAATGTTTTCAGAAGCTGAACTTGGAAAAGAAAAAAATATGTGTTCAGAACAATTTCACCTTGACCTACATCACTTTGGAAGGCTTTTTGGGTTTGTGAAGGAACCTGTATTACCAAGAAAAAAAAATAAAAAGAGAGAGAGAGGAAGAAGAAAATAAAAAAAACATGGTAACCTTCAGAAGACATTCAGCAGAACCTGATAAAGTTTTGATTGAAGAAAGATTGATTCTCTAAAGTTCGAGTGGTCAGACATGCACTGAATTTGCTGGGGTTCATTGCTGTATCCTAGAAAGTATTTTCAGCCTTTCTATCCTAATGAGCTTATTAGTAAAAGGCTGAAAGGATCACAGATTGTCTATCAAGCACGATTGTCAGTCACATGCTGTTAGCAACTCCACTGTGATTTATATACCATGCTTAGAAAAGAGGGAGGTATGAAAAAGTGAGCCTTACTGTGTCCTATGACCAGTGCAGTGGCACAAAATAAAATGTGCAGCATTGTGCTTAGGGAGTGGGAAGGTATATGTTCTGGATGAGGAAGTCATAGAAAATTAGATAGAATGATACCTTTCCCCTCTTGTTTCCTACAGTGATAATTATATTGCATAGAAGAAATTGAATTACCTGCAGCAGTAAAAGTTATGGTTGAAAAATATGCTATTAGATGTGATTGAAAAGTGTGTGGGGGGGTGGAATGGCAGAGGGGGAAAGCACAAATTCAGCTCTGTGGCTGTTAGCAATAGGCATTTTCTAACTTCCCTGTACTCAATGCAACTAGACATGACTGATTGTCAGTGCAATTTTACGTCCAACAGAGACTTTTTTTCATATCGTTGCTTTATTTTGTGTGTAGCAGCAGGAACTATTGATAACTTCACTTATAGAAGAATATAATTTAGGGGAAAAAAGTTGGGATAATTTGGTTATTACTGAAAGACTTTCAAATTGTTAAAAAAGCAGGGTGATTGGAATGTAATTCTTCTCAGTCAGGCTTGTATCTAAATGGAATAAAAGTGAGGCTTGCAAAAGTTACAGGTAAATTAGCAATTAAAGAGAATTTGATCAGGGTTGACCTGAGCTGAGGTGAGCTGAGCCGAGAGACATACACACAAGGAACTACCACCTTAGTTATGGTTGTCAGATAACCCCAAGAAAGTCTTTGGGGCATAAATTTGTCCTGGATTAAATCAATCCTTCCTTGTACCTCTTGACAGATGTTGCTTTTGCTCAGACTCAGTAAGGACTCATTTCTTTTCAAATTTTTCCTTGAGGTGATCCTGCAGCTCTGTTGATGGCTCCCTGCTCACCATTCCTCTTCCCTCCTTGCATATCTGAGTACTGATGATAAAGATTGCTTGGTAAGTTTGCAAGCACTTTTCATGCAAAAGGGAAAATCCAGGAGTCCCCTCTGAAAGCTTTTTATCCATGGATCCAGTTTTACACTATTACTGAAACCTTGCTCCTTAAGTGCCAAATCCTTCCTACATAATTATTTTAAACAAATTAAGATTAAAATAGTTTATAGTTTATTATTTTCAGAAATTTTTTGTTCCTTTTTATTGGATATATTGTTTGTGACTGATATACAAG